>NC_040017.1:15629640-15929640 GCF_000972845.2 Larimichthys crocea | reverse complement strand
ACAGGCTTAAAAACTTTGTTGGCAAGTTAGTCATACAACCGTTCCAAAGCAGTAAAGCAGGGCTTACTACAGTATGTCCCAGGTGGACAGATGCTGCCTGTTTCTCCATCTGTTGGTCTGGCCTCAGTAGCTCTTCCGACACAGTAAAACCCGGGGGAGCAGGGACCCATCGGCAGAGCCAAACCTTTTGAGCAACATAAGTACTTATGTTATTTGCATATGCCCAAAACGTTATACATAATTATAGATAAATGCCTTGACACTGACATCCCTTTCTGCAGAATAATGAGCAACTAAAAGGTGGAGAATCAAACTGCCCCAGAGTTGTCTTATCTACTCTCAGCTTTTACATATAATGTGCCAACATTTCAATTAAAAACAGGTTATATGACATGGATGGAACTTTAGCATATATGTATACAGTGGCCAGAACAAATAAACAATAGCAATCATAGCAATAATAACAAAATGTCCAATGCCATGAAACCTCAAAATTATGTTTACATCATCATATGGCAATTTTATTGTATTTAAATATATCTATATTTTTCACATATTTGTAATACTTGTCAAATGTGGCATAATATATTTGAAATATGTTGTAAACTGAACCAAATATTACTTTTGTTGTGTAAGGCCAAATATTTGTAATATCATTCTTTATAAAAACTTTCAATGCGTCTTTCAATGCATTCAAATACTTTTTCAATATATATTAAAGCATATTTTTCAATATAAATCTCTAAACTGCGGACCCATTATATCTTCGGTTCGACTCTGGCCTTGGACCTCTGGTACATACTACAATGTGTTAGTTTTTCAATTTCACTGTTCACAAGTCATTTGATTATCAGTGTCTAAATACCTGAGATGTTACAGAAGGCTCCAGGGGGACAAGGCAGGGGCTCTTGGCTACCTAAGGGGCAGTAAAAGCCCACCTGGCAGCGCCCCCCTGTGGAGGTAGCTGGACAAAGACAGTTGGCGTTTGTGTAATTGTCCAGGTCAAAAGGCTGCGAGTTCCATGCTGCTGACACACAGAACCAACCTGAGGAGAATAGATGCAGCAAGAGACAGAGCGGGAGACAATGAAAGTGATGTACTGATGTTTTGACTGCTTTCTATTTCTGTAATATGCAAACACTGTTGCTGTTGACACACAGTAGCATCACATGCTGACTTTCTCAGCGCAGGGTGAAATACAACACTCAACAGAGCAGGAAGACAGAAATACAGAGCAGGGTGAGAGAGATGAGTCATTTAATAAACCAGATAACTACTGCTGGAATATCTGCCTGAGAAATGTATGCATTGGGGAGTCAGCATATGGATTGAACTGTTTTGCGCCTTTGCATGTAAATGAATAATATAGAGGGAATTTTCTAAATCCTTTTGTTGTTACTGAAATGCTAGAATAAAAGTGTAAAGAGAGGAGAAGTAATACGCTGAGTGATGTGGCTGGTGTTGAGTTATGATGTTTCGTGGTTAATGTGCAGTCTTTGTGCTTTTCTCCCCTCCACAAGTCTTCCAGACTGCTTTGGACTGGTTCACTGACCCCTAAGGACAAATAGGCTGGCACAGAGGACAAGTCCTGACACTGAGAAACTAGGCAGTATCGCTGTGATTGTATCTTTGGTAGAAATAAACAAAGACCCTATTACTGACCAGCCTTGCATTTTCCAGACACTTTGGTCAGCCTCTCCTTCTCACAGTAGTGTCCTGGAGGACAAGGCAGGCAGCTGTCCAAACTCTGAGTCATGGGCTCTGGGTTGTAGTATCCACGAGGACAAGGAAACTGGGTGGCATGTCTTGTGCCTATGCATATAATACAGTTAGATTTCAAACAAGTGCTACATTGACAATCAGAACAACAAAAAGCTCCTTGATAGAGATCTGTTTCTTTAGAGATCCGCTATGCTATCTACACTATGTCAACGTTTTTCCAAGACATTCATGAAGAGCCACGATCGTGACTGATACTGTTTTGGGTGAGTCTACCATCAGGGCAGTAGAATCCAGGCGGGCAGGGAAACTTGTTGAAGTTGCCAGTCATTTCTGCACAGTAGTATCCAGCAGGGCAGCTTGAACACACTGACTGGCCTGTGAGGTTGGTGTAGGTCCCAGCTGGGCAGGGCATTGGGCTCGCACTACCCTCAGGACAGTAATGAGCTGATGGGCAAAGTCCTCCCTCTGAGCCTGGAAAGGAAAAAAAACTATTAGATGTGGTAAATTACTGAGATTACGACAGCTAAGCCCTTCATTTAAATCCTGTGATAAACCCTAATTAATTCAGTAATCTTTTATTCAACAAACCACCCTTACACATTCAGATTTTCTGCATTTATCAGCATCTGTTTCTCTGTTTGATGCTTATTCATAAGATTTCTGTCCACACATTGTATATTAGCTCTACTCTCCAGCATTTCATCTCATGTAGGAAGATTAATCATTGGTTAATTAACTGTTAAATCATTGTGTTGTCATTTGATAATGACTTATCCTGCAGAAAAGATGGAGTACTAGAGTAAATCTCTTCATCCCATCATTCCACAAGCACAAACATCTCATGAAAAAACGTAAAACGTAATATTTTGCCTGTGGCTTTTATGTCTCCCCCCGGACAGTAAAATCCTGCTTGACACAGTCCAGATGGACGGGTGAGACCTGCAGCGTCACAGAAATGACCCGCTGGACATGGACTGCAGCCAAGGGTGTCTATCAGATATAGACTGTAATCATACACACACAAACATATACAGTTACATAGTAGAACAAAAGGGTTACATGTTTAGAAGTGTGTATGTGTCATATTTAGGTCCACCAACCTGTCAGAGTAGGTTCCTGGTGGACAGGGCAGTGGCAGACTGGAGCCCTCAGGACAATACCTCCCCTTCGGACATGCTCCTCCAACTCCTGTGCTGAAGTTGCCGTCTGGGTTCTGAAAGTTTACACCTTGAGAAGTTGTACAATTAAGATAAGTTTAGTAGTCAGCAGCACACTGCCCCTTTTGTACAGTAGCAGGTCTTTATGTTAGGTAGCAGTGATAGATGGTAATATTGCCCTCATTCACATAGTGTACCTGCTATACAGTAGTATCCAGCTTGGCAGAGTCCAGTAGGTTCAAACAGACCCCAGTCATCACAGAAGAACCCTGTTAACACAGCAAGAAAGGAAAGCATCATCAGGTGGAGATATCGTCAATTTCTCCTCTAAATAATTAAATGTGATAAAACTACATTATTGGCTTTTCCAACACAATTAATAAATTAAAAAAAGCTTTTTACATAAAAATCAGATTCGGCTCACTTAACATTTAATGAAAGACTTTGCAGTGTACTGCAGAGCAATGAAGACAACGATATGACAATACTCTCACCTGCTGGACAAATAAGGCACTGCTCCACTTGGCTAAGGCCAAACTGAGGGCTGTATGTGCCAGGAGGGCAGGGTAGGATACCTTCCACACCACCGCCAAGACAATAATGTCCTGCTGGACAGGAACGGACACCATCACCTGACAGACAGTAAGTCCCAGTGGGGCAGTCATCACACGCCTCTGAACCTTCATCCAAAAAAAGAAATAAGATAGTGAAGCATCCTGATACCTGATTTGTCATGCTGTTCCATAAAATGAACTGCCTATACCTGTAGTGTTTGAGTACGTTCCATCAGGGCAAACCACAGGAGAAGATGCACCCATGGGACAGTAGTGTCCAACTGGACAAATGTTTCCTGTCACACCGTCTGAGGGCATTGAAGACATGGCTCCTCCTGAACAGTAATACCCTATAAATAAGTAGATAGTAGAATTGACTGACATAAAGTGAGAAAAGAAAGGACAGACATCTTCATCTAACCATAAAATAATAGTCTTGATTGGTCAGTCGATGAATATATATATATATAAAAAACACTTCTCATCCTATAAATAAAAGTGTTCCATATTTACAGCATTTGCCAGTTTAAAAACATTTAATGTTTTAAAACATCAAACTACTTTTCAACCCATTGTACTTATTATTAATTCCCATACCTGTATCACAGATTCCTGAGGGCTGACTGAGTCCAGTACTGTTGCAGTAGTGACCTGGAGGGCAGGGCCAGCAGGAGGACAGATTTTGTGCTCCCATCATGCTGCTCCACGTCCCTACAGGGCAGGGGTTTTGCTGTGGGTGCATGGTTCCTCGTGGACAGACGTAACCTGCAGAACACACACCGCCGGAGGCCACGGCAACCTATAGGAAGGTGGCAGTAATCTTCAGAGTATGAAAAAGTTTCATCATCAATCATTTTGGCTTTCAGTTCCAGTTTCAAAGTTAAAGCTGTGGGTAGATTGAGTTGGTAGCTGTCATTCATTTCCCACGCACTACCAGCAGCTTATCCAAAGAAAACAAACATAATTATTTATTTAAGAAATGCAAACCTGCACTAAACATGCCTCTAAATTCATATTCATATCCAATGACAGAAAAACACTTTAGCAGTCAAAATGTGTGGGAAATTAATAGCTGCCATCAAATCAACTACACGGCTTCAACTTAGAGAACTTCAAAACCAAGATTTTTCCACCTCTTTAAGACTGTGATATGCAAACAAAATACAGGATTGCCTCACAAGTAATAAGCGAAAATCAACAAGCACATAGCACCACCATGTATATCATTCATAAATCATAGTACATATGAAATGCTTGGAGCCTAGTTTCATGTCACACTGCATATGGAAGGAACAAAAAAAACTAATGACATTAAATCAGTAAAATAGGAGTTAATTAAATTCCTTTCAATACCTGCAAGAGGTGACTGTATCCATACTCTTTCTCTGTGTATGACCTTAGGTAGGTGGGAAGAGACTTTATCGGAACTTTATAGACTGCTATGAGAGTAACTACTACAGAAGTAAACTATTTGGTTTTTACTAAAACATCTGTTGTCGGGAAAAACAGCTGGAAGCAGAGTTATCAAAGCTGTTATTCATTACGTCTTACTGGAGAGGCAGTGGAGGCTCCAGAGGTGCAGTAATGTCCCGGGTCACAAAGACCCTGAGGGCCCGAGAGGCCAACTCTGCTGCAGAACCAGCCTGCTTCACATGGCCGACAGTGCTCCACAGAATCGCCACCAGGTTGATCCGAGTAAGAGCCCTAAATAATGAGTATAATTTTATAACATTATGTGAATCTCAACGAGGATAACAGCAATCCATGAACTTTAAATGCTGACATTCACAGCACACACACATGCTAACACACAGATACTGACAGGGGGACAGGGTCGAGCAATAGAGGACCCTGGAGGACAGTAGTGTCCTGTGGGACACAATGATGGCTGGGACAAGCCTGTCTGGTTACACAGTCTGCCTCCCTGACATTCCACGCATGACTCTGCACCTCGATGCTGTGGAGGATAATAGATGAGGAGATAACCTTGAACATGAATTTACCTCATAATTTAATTCTAACAGTACACTTCCAGCACTTAGCATTCAGTATGGATTATTTCCTACCGTCTGAAAAGTGCCAAGAGGGCACGGTTGTGCCCTGGCTGCCCCCTTTAAGGTATAATAACCCTTCTGTGCTTCATTCTGAACAGGCGAAGCTGAACCACCGGTACAGTAGAAACCAGGAATACAAGGGCCTGAAGGTGAGGTGTTGTTGGAACCTAAACAATAGAAACTGACAGCAAAAGAAGTATATTGAGTTTCTACTTTACATAGTCCTTAAAGAAATAGGCTGATATCTTACTAATCATATTCATATGTGAACGTGGATGGCATTACCCTGGTGGACAGCTGACACACTCCTCAAGTCTACTGAGGCCGACGCTGCTGCTGAAGGTTCCAGGAGGACAGGGGAGGGGAGAGGATGACGCTAGAGGACAGTAACTTCCTGCTGGACACAAACCTCCTGTCGGCCCATCCACAGGAGTCTGAACATAGTCACAGTACATAAAGAGAAGAATATGAACTATAGTGAAATATTTTTATTCCTCTGTTAATATAATGTGATACATACTGTAACAATCTAATGCTTCATAATAGTTTCATCACCACAGAAAAAATTAGAAAGTATAAACTGGCTTAATATTTGTCACATGTGCAAAGAGAGAGAGAGGGATCAAAATATATTTATTAAAAAAAGAATAATACTGGCAAGCAACCTCTTTTTGATAAATTATTAAAATAGCATTTTCATACTGCAGACTTGGCTCCTTGTCTACAGTAGAAGCGCTCTTTGCAGCTTCCAGATGGCTCTGTGAGTCCCACACCGGCGCAATACAGGCCTCCACCACAAGAGGAGCACTCAGACCCATCACTGAGAGCTGGGCGTGAACTGAAGGTTCCTTCAGGACACGGTTCAGGAGCAGAACTGCCTTCTGGACAGTAAAAGCCCTGTGACAAAGAGAACTCATCAGATCTCATCCATGTAACAACACAGCTTTTTTCAAAATGCTGGATATTCCTACCCGAGGGCAGACTGAGGGCATGTGAGTCCCCAGTCTGTCGCAGTAATGCCTGGATGGACATAACACACAGGCTTTTCCACTGTGACCAAGTGTGTTGTTCCGATATCGACCAGGCAGACAGGGGTGGGTGTAGGGGTTCCCTGTCCCTAGGGGGCAATAGTGCCCTGAAGGACACACCCCTGTCTGAAATAATAAAGCATACAAAACAAATATATATGTATATTATTAGATATATTTATTTTGGAAGTGCAATCTTCATCTATAAACAAAAATGCTTAGCATTAAAGCATTAAAACCTATGATAAGATACTTTATTATATTTGTATTTTGTATCTTAAATTGCTGTATATTTCATTCCTTGAGAACTTACAGGACCCGTAATAGGCTGCTCCAGAGGCTGCTCGGAGTAACAGTACTTCCCCTCAGGACATTGGATACACTCACTGGCGTCACGCAGACCAGGAGTTTCACTGTAGGTACCATTGGGGCAAGGAATGGGGTTGGGATCCTGTTAAGGAAATCACATTTAAATGGTGCTTTAAACCTTTGAAAAGCAGACCATGTAAATTTATGTATTTGCTGTATGTATTGTTCTCTAACTTACAATGCTTCCTCCGGGGCAGTACGAGCCTCGAGGACAGAGGGTGGCTGAGCGCTGGGGGTCTCTGGCTAAACCCTGAGAGCAGAGAAAGCCTGGGGGGCACACCATCACACTCAACATGGCTTCCTCACTAGTGGTCTCATTACTGCAGTAGTGGCCCTGCAAGCATGGCGAACACTCCAAAGAACCCTCGTCCTACACACAAGAGAACATGATGGAAGATTCACAGGGTTAAAGTTAAAGATATCAACCTGCATGGGGGAGGGACAGAGAAAAATACAGACTGAAAACTGAAAAGGGAGAGCAGGATCGAACAATTCTGACATTGCTTCACTGGTGACAGCAAAGAAGAACTATAATAAAATTTGACTTTAACTACTCGTCTTGCTGACATTTACAGATGTACATACATGGTGAGTAATGTAAGACGATATCACTGTGGGTGGAAAATGCTAATCTAAAAATAGGACAATCAGAGTGGCTTATGGAAGGACGAGGCGAATACACCAGCTCTGGTTTCCACTGGCTTGGTCAGTTGACCAGTCACAGCGGACTGTGTTATAGATGGTGCCTTACAGAGTAGCTGCCAGCTCCACACACTCTGGGGTTGACAGTGGCTGAGTGGGGACAAAAATAGCCAGCAGGGCAAACAGAGCAGTCCTCCAGTCTTCGACCTCCTTTCAGATGGCGAAATGTGGAGCTGGAGAAAGACAGGGCAGAGCGGATATACTAAATCATATTCACTGCACAAGCTTAATTCTTTATTTTACCCCATATGGCAATTTTATTTCCAGATCGTCATCCTCCTTATCATCATTCTCACATATTCTTTCTGTCAGAAAGCTACTGCTTACGGTGGGCAGGGTGAAGGTTTGGAGGTGCCCTGTTGACAGAATGAGCCTTCAGGACAAAGCAGGCAGTCTTCTTTGTATCGGTTACCCATTTGCATACTGTAGGTGCCTGCAGGGCAAGGAAACTGGGTGCCATATGCGGTCCCTATTGATGTAACATCAAAAAAGTTACATCTATATGAATCGCTCATGATTACATGTTACACATGTTATTTTGTGAAATATATTGCATACAGAACCCTCCATTTAGTCTTTGAAAAAGTATTGAATTGACTACTTTAAAGATAATGTTGTGTTAAAATAATTAATTTACTTAATATACCATCAATTTTTCCTATATTGTGTCACACTCATGTGTACCTTCAGGACAGTAGTGTCCAGAGCTGCATCGACCTGACGGAGATCCAGATCCAGCCAAACAGTACCAACCCTTTGGGCATGGCCGACACTCCCTTTCAGCTTCTAATCCACTTTGACCACTCCATGTCCCCACAGGACATTTGTACTGGGTGGGGAACATAGTTCCAGAGGGACAATAATGCCCTGCAAAGCAGGAGAGTGGTGGTCTCTGGATGCCACCAGTTCCTGATGAAGCACAAGTAGTATAGGTATCAAGGTGGGAAAGCAAACTGCAAACTATAGATTTAATTGATTTAAAGCTTCTTTTTTTTTTTTAAATATCACAACATGTTTAACATAACAAATATATTAATGGTGACAGTTTATTTTGGGGATTACTAGTACAGCTAGCTAACTTGTTTACACACATGAAAACCTTAGGTCAGTTATTAATGTGTAATTAATAATAATAAATAATTAATGTGGACATAGTGATCAAATGAATAGAGGCAGATTCGTGCACCACTCAAGACTAGGAAACAAACACAAGGGCTATTTCTATATGTTGACTAAAATCACAAAACATGTATTATATTGATACATCACACAGCTTTATTTAGCATAAAGCCAAATTAATTTCTCCTGATACTATGAAATAAGGCCAACTGAACTGAATATATGTTCAGCTGGCCTTATTTCAGGCCCACTTTACCAGCCATTTATAATGACAAACTAAAGGTTGTCTTCTGATACTATGAAACAAGGCCAACTGAACATGTATATACTGTATGCGAAAGATAAATGGCACCTCGAAGACATGCATATCGTGCTGGGCACCGTTGACACTGTGAGCGGTCAGTGAGGTCAGTGCGATTGCTCAGTGTCCCTGGTGGGCAGGCATTGGTCAGTGCGTTGGGTTTGGAGGAACCAGGGGGACACACATACCTATCAAGATTCAGTCAAAACATCAGAACTATCTCACTCAAATATGCAGTATATCGAAAACACAAACCTGCAGTATCACTGAGGACATCACTCACCCTTGCATGCAGTCCACATCGGGAGCTTTCAGAGCTACTTGTGTGCAGGCCTTCCCTGCATAGCACTCCCTGCAATCGGCCAACTCGTCCTGACCCTCTAAAGGGTTAAAGGAGCCTGGTGGACAGGGAACAGGGTCGCGTGTCCCCGCCGGACAATAATATCCAGCTGGGCATTTGAGACAGTCCTTCACACCTGGGTGGAAGAGTGTCATGTCAAGATGAATGTACTGTAGGTTTTCAATACACCATAGGCCTACTTTATTAGTCTGTCTGATTTATTTTAAGGTATCAAATAGAGTTTTTGCTATCTGCCCCTGTGTTACTCCTGCCCCTGTGTTACTGTGTGCATCTATTATGTATGTCTATACTGGGCTACAGCTTGCCATCAACAGTTGTTTGTTTTGTTGCTAGAAATCTTTCTTTGCTCTCTTGGCATCCATTTGTTGCTTTTTCTTTCGGCTTCATCCATATATTTAAGTTTTCCATGGGATCTAAGACATATATCTTTATATAACCACTGAGTTTTGCTATGATGGACTGCTATAGCACCATAATAGTTTAATCTTAGCTGCACAGGGACTGTTCCCAAATACCTAAAATGCAGGAGAAAAATCAATACTGTAAATAATGAAATATAACTTGATAAATGTTGAGTATAAAACAGTAACAATACGGCACACAAACTTACTTATTGCTCCTTCGTGAGGGGTGAAGGTGCCTCGAGGACATGTCACTTCTTCCAAGCCAGCAGGACAGTATCTCCCCCGAGCGCAGGGCAAGCCAAGCCCAGATGAGCCTAGAGTATCACGCATAGGCACACACACACACACACACACACACACACACACACAGATATGAATGACATATAAAAGAGAACAGTAGGCACAGTGCATCCTGCAGTAACATTTCACATCTAAAATCGATCTTCTGCTGTGACACTTTTTTTTTTTTGTATTCCAGTATTGTTGCTCCATTGAAGTCAGTGTATTAGTGCTAAGACTTACCTGCAGGACAGAAGCGCCCTTCTCTACATCTCTTACAGGCTGCCCTACTTGTCTGACCCAGTTGTTCCCCCGCTGTACCAGCGGGGCAAGGTGACCCATGAAGGGTGGCGGTGCCCTCCTCACAGTAATAGCCCCGTGGGCACATGAACTGGGAGGTGGGTCTCTGTGAGCTGCCTTCCAGACAGTAAAACCCTTGAGAAAAGTATTTATAGATAAGTTCACAAAAATGTTTTTTTTTACATAATGAAGACATAATAAACAATTAGCCAAGTAAAACTGGTCTGCTGGGCTTAAGACACTGTAGATTTAAGGGTAGGCCTATACATAGTGAGATGATTGCATAGATTATAGGTATTGGATGTCAAACTGAATATAACAATATGGATGGTTTGCCACCTGCAGGACAGATTGTGCAGTCTCTCAGCCTCCGTAGACCTTCTTTAGGGCCATAACTCCCAGCAGGACAGGGAACAGCTACACCTCCTACACAATAATGACCTAGGGCAATCAAAACATGTACAGATACATATTAGAAGGACAGGAAAGTGCAATAAATGGGAGTGTGCAGTGATAAACACTCACCTACTGGACACGTCACACACGATAACCCATCCCTTGTGTCTTTGTATGTTCCTGGTCGACAGGTGGTTATGTGACCAGACCTGTGGACTGGCTTGTTCCATTGGGGGGCCACAGCTCCCCCACACAGCAAAGATGTATCATTACAACTAAGACAGTAGGTCTGTCCAGGGGTGGAAGACCAACCAGGAGGACAGGGAAGCGGCTGTTTCATGCGATTATCTGGACAGTAACTTCCTATGGCAGGCAGAGGACACATTTTAATTGTGGGATTTTATTTCCTATCACAAATTAACAGCAGATTTCATATGTTAATTGTCTTTTTATTACAGCACTACCTGCTGGACACTGCAGACACTGGATGCTACACATTGTGGAATATGAGCCTGGGAGGCAGTCATCACACGCAGTGTGATCTGTGTTAGGCTCCATGCCAGGCCCGCACTACAAGGCACATATGAATAAAAGGAGAATCATCATGGTTTAAATATACTTAAAAATTCAGATACACTTTAGCAACGTCTCTCAGATGCAACACACTTTGAAGGAAGGATTTTGTAACTGAAAAAAGTCTGCCAGTAGTTACTTTGAAAGGAAATCCAGATGTGCAGATAGAATCTACAGGGCAGGGCAAACACTGAAGGACCCCCTTGGGAGAATGTTGTCCTGGGGGGCATAAAGAGAGGGTCCCATTCGCTGGATCACATGAGAAACCGGCAGGACACAGTCTACAGTCCATTCTGTCCTCTGAACTGATCAGACCTGGAAAGCAAGACTGCAACATACAGAAATTTTTCAGACATTTTTCACAGCAGACATTTCAACTTGTCACACACAGGTGTAGATAATCAATAATGGCTGCATTACATTGCAATAATCAGGGAGAGAGTCCTTGTTGATGTTATTGGATCCACCTGTGCTTTTCAGTGTTTGTTGTGAAAAAGACTAACAAGTGAAATATGCACTTTCTTTCGGGCATCTTTTTAAAGGGCATTACAGAAAACCTTTGGGAACCACTGTGTTGTGTAATGTCTTACCTTGCAGTCACTGATACTACTTTTCCCTGTGTAGAGGTTAAATGTTCCTGCTGGACATCTATGAGGTGCAGATACATTTCCAGGACAACTATTTAACAGAAATTTATTTTATTAAATACATTACAATAGAAAATGCAAATTCTTACGTGTGATACTTATTTTTAAGTTCTATTAGTACCTGTAAAAAAATACAGGTGAGTAATTTTTAAGATATTGATAACTTACAAATGACCAGAGGGGCACTCTAAACAGAGCTGGTAGGAGAAGTATTTTCCTTCTGGACATTGATAAATGTCTGTCTCTTCAACGAGGAGGAGGTCTGCACTGCCTTCAGCTGATTCTTCTACACATAAATTAATGTCAAGAAGGATGTCATTAATCAGCATGTGTGACTGTGGTTTTGTTTCTTCTTAAATTAGCTTAATTCATTAAATATACTGAGAGAAAGGCAACATTGCTCTTACCTGAGGTAAGTCCAGATTGTGTCAGTAGCAGAAAAATCCATGAAAAACAGAACAGGTGCATTATTTTCCACGAGCACATTATCACTGAATCTCTTATCGAGTCCATACTATTTCTTTTTTTGTGTATTTTCATTCAGGACTGTTTGGTCTGAGCCTACATGACTGATTGTTTAAAGGCATGAAAGTGAGAGGCCCTCAGTCACTGAAAGGGAAACATGAGCACGAAATGTGATTCCCATGTGATTGCTTTACCTGATAATGGTGTGCAATGATGTTCTGTAACTATATCTTTCACTTTCATAATGCATGAGTATGTGCTAAAGCTAACCCAGATATTGTCTCTGTTAATGGATGGCTTCAATTATTTATGCTACTTGTGTAATTAATTTAGGGGTTATAAAGATATGAAATATCAGATGCATTTCTGGAATCACTTAAATCAATCCAGGGGCTAACACTGGATGCTTTGTCACAAAAGACCCTTTTTTTTTTGTTATTTTCAAAGGGTACAAAATTAAAAATAAGTGATTTCATTTCAGTAGAAAAACAATGCCACATCGTCTGTTCATGCTGAGAGTGAGCTGCAGTGGTGCAGCTGCAGACATGTGTGTTAACCACATTGTCATGTGTTGCTTTCTTCAAAATGTAAAATGCAAAATGTATGCTTTGCATAGTTAAAATTTTCTTCACTTAGACATGTTGGCATGTCAGCTGTATCATTATGTTCAAGAGTATATGCTTTTGACCTATTTTCAACAAAAACTTACTTAACAGGAAGTCAGTTTCAATACATGGAAAGTTATGAATTATTTTTACACTCCTCTGAATCCTGTTGTATACCACTTCCTGTGCCCTAACCCACGGGTTGGAGCACATATGTGGGTAATTTAGCATTTTCTGCAGGTGCAAACATCAGCAGAGTACAAGACAGGGCACAAGATATTTGATTGCATGTTTAAAGGCAGAAGGAATCAGAAACACTGAGAACAATGATGATCCACGTCCACTTCACTTTGCTCTTTCTTTGGGTGACAAAAGGTAAAGTCAATATACTCGTCTGTAAAAATCATGCTCTGTATTTGATGTAATATAATGTTTGTTTTTGTAAAGTTAATTGAAATTTCTTCTCTCTGCAGATTTTGTGAGCTCTGTTAATATGAAGATGCCCATTGATTTCTTGACTGTAGCATTAGGGGACTCTCTTACATTAAACTGCACCTACAACTGCTCCTCTGGATTTGTTCGCGGCTGTTGGAGTAAAGTTTTAGACAACTCTGGCTGTCACAGGACACGGGTCAGCCTAGGCACAGTTTGTACAGTGTCTCTTCAACTATCAAATCTGTCCACTGAAGATATCAAGAACTATACCTGCTACTCTGAAGATACAGATGATATTCGTCTTCCACAAAAAACAGAGCGCATTGTTTTGCTGCGACTCCAAGGTAGACAAATATTTTTATATGAAAATCAATATATATCTTTTCTTTTCTGGCAATTCTTTAACAAAACAACAAATAAACAAATGTTACAAAACCAGAAGTGGATCTAATTTCAGTGTTTTGTTTGTTTGTTTTCAGGACAAACAAAAGCCCCAAACTTCACAGTTACCCCGAAGACTGAAACTAAAAATGGTGAGGATCGTATATGTTAAAAACAAATAAAGAAAATGTTCGACAGTTTTAACTATATACTATTTGTACGCATTACTTTTATATTTATATATACTATGTTCATTTCTCAGCATCTTTTCCTGCTAAGCCAAAGGATTCAAATGGAGGTGAGATACAAAGTTTATTGGTGCATTTAGAATGTAATAGCGTATATTTTTATGATTACGTACATCTTTCTGTGGAACTGAAAAGTAAATGTTGCCTTTACAATCCAAGTTAATAAGTTGTTTCCATGTTAACAGGAGAATTTATTGGAATTAAGGTTTTAGCAACAGTTACTGTTGCTGTGGCCACGGTGCTTGCAGCTTTAGCTATTTATCTGTGGCTGAGCCGAAGCAAACAGTGCTGGAATTGTAAAGGTGATCACACAATACTAAACTATGAACATACACTTACTGTACAAAGGAAATATTTCTGACTAATAATAATAATATCATACATTCCAGGGGAGCCTGTCGTGTCCAGATCAGGGTGAGTATAATTTAAGAATGGCTATTTGGAAAATCTTTGTTTTAAAAATATGGCATTTTGGTAAAAGCTTCATT
Source organism: Larimichthys crocea (assembly GCF_000972845.2). Lineage (NCBI taxonomy): Eukaryota > Metazoa > Chordata > Actinopteri > Sciaenidae > Larimichthys > Larimichthys crocea. The sequence continues at coordinate 15,915,052 of NC_040017.1, read as the reverse complement.
AGTTCATTTCTTTGTGAATTACTATTTCAGCTCACCACTGCCTCCTCACTCTGTCGTCTCACCAGTAAAGGGTAAACAGATAAAATTGTCAAAAATAAAGTGCTCCAAATTCAACCTGCCATTTAAACCTGTTATATTCCCCATGCAGGGCCGCTAGTGACACAAAGTGAAAGAGTGACTTTGAGGATTCCTACTCCAGGTAAGATGATCTCTGGTAGATAACTGTCTACTATACAAAGACTTACTGATATATTGAGCCATTTCTTTGACACAGATAATGAGAGTGACACAGAGGTTCCATATGCTGACATAATGATTACTGTACGAGGCGTTAGTACACCAGAGCTCACTCAGGTCTGCTACTTGACTCCTGGAGATCAAAAAGAGGTGAGAGACAGTTTATATGTTTGTAAGCTTATTCTTCTTTCTTCTGTGTGCAACTCTTTGCAACACCCAATCACATATATGAATCTAAAGCTGATAAATCCATCTATGTTACAGCGATCACTTATAGTTCACTGCTGTTGTTATACAAGGAGGCATAATAAATTCCCAGAATATGAATGCGCAGTCGCCTGGCTATGCATTATAGACAGCTCACGGCTTCAAAAACTACTGTATGTGTGGACTCACTTTCTATCACAGTTTCATAACTTCATCTTTAGCAAAGTTTATCTTACTTGTTTTTGTGCATTGCATGAGCATGAATAAGCACATAGTCAGCTGCCAGTTTATTAGGTCACATCTTTCAGTATAACACGATGCAATTCAACAGTATCATCCTCCAAAATAACTTGATTCAACACCTCTTTAAAACAGTTTAAAAAAGACTGATTATAACCCTGATGAAACCAGAGGGGTTATTGCAGGGGTGTTGCATTAATTTGTGTTATCTTAGATATAAATATATACCTAATAAAACTGGCATTTAAATGGATATATTGTTTAAATTTTAACACCATTCTCAATGTACACATCTGCAAATTGCAAGTAAAATTTGTTTTGGATTAAAACAATGGTTATCACCATATGTGATCACTTATGCACCCGCAGTATCTATTTAAGGAGTGTAAGAAAGAAGATATAACTTTGACCCATTTCACAGGATTGATTAGTTCTGTGAGTAAGTAAAACTAGATGAAATAGTTATTTTCAAAGTTTAGATAATTCTTAAAAATACAAACTTTAGAAAAAAATTTTCCAGACTTGAAAAACAGCTATATTATATACAGAGCAATTACTATGCTAAAAAGCCTGCCTGCCTTAGAAAAGTAAGCCATCATAACAACCAGAACAATGAAGAAGAAAACTCTGAATATGTCAGAAAAGGAAGGCTGGTTGTTTGCTTTTTCTAACCCTTAAAAATAGGTTTAGAAAAAGTATAATACAGACAGAAATCTGTACAGAAAAACATCAGCAATATTCATTAAAATCACTTGTTTTTCTGTTTTGTTATTTATGCAGTTTATCAGTTCTTCTGTTCTTTTATTTTCACGCATTACGCATGCTATGAAATATAAATAAAATATACCATCAATCATGTGGTCAGTTTATTCAGAAATAGAAAAGGGGTCATTCAAAAAAAAAAAGGTTGGCTATTCATAGATTTTTTTATTTTTTTATTTTTTTATTTCCCTCTCTCTCTCCCTCTCTCTCTCTCTCTCTCTCTCTATGGTTCTACCTCCAGCGGTGGGGAGATGAATCAAGGTCTCACCTGCAGGCCTCACGTTCAGCTGACAGACTGCATGTGCTCCAGGCCAGAGAGGTCAGCCGCAAGATGAGCACCAACTCCGAGTACGCAGTCATCACGTATGCCTGACTTTGAGGTCGTCCCTGCTGGGAGAGAAGAGGAGAAGAGAGATAATAATACAGCTATTTTATATGTACTTGATATTGCGATTGATATGTGTGTGTTTGTGGTGTTTGTAATGATTTGTTACTAATAAAGACGGTTTGTTTTTTTCTTGTGAGTTTCATGATGCTTGAGCCTTGTCACTGCCCATAGTCACAACCGTTGCCTAGCAACGCTCATCAACATCAACACACACGGTAGCTCTTGACGTCCAAAACTAAAAAAAACAACACTTGCAAGTACTTCCAGGTAACAACAGGTGTAACTATTAACTTATGTTTTGTGATATTTTTCTTAATCTTTATCGATATATACTGGCGCGGTTTAAGTCTAAAAGCAGCTAACTACAAACGTCGACGTTAGATCAAGTGTATAAAGTTACCCTCTCTGTCCTTCTGTGCACTACACGTCAGAGAAACTACAGACCTAAAAATGTCAGTACCTTTCTCCAACACTCACCTGCGGGTCCCGAGAGGTTTTGGTACCATCCTGGAGGGACTGGCCCGAGAAGTCCTACGAGACCAGCCTGAAGATATTCCTAAATATGCTGCAAATTACTTTGAGGTTCTTCTTAAACAAAGAGAAGGTGACTGCGACTTTATATGTGGTTAAAAGGAGACAAATGGGCGTCAAATGACTGTTTGTTTCTTGTCTTTGTCTGGCTTGTAGATAGTGGCATGGACCCTGCTGAGTGGGCTGCTCAACTGGAAGATAGATTTTATAACAACCATGCATTCAAGGCTAGAGGGGTATGAATATATACTGCAGTATATACTCTTCCTCTGTTATTGATGTGTGTCTGTTTATTTGCCATTACAGCTTTGTTTTTCTTTACCCCTCCGACAGAGCACTCCTAAAAACGTGCCTGCAACAGAGGAGACCACGTCCAAGTGAGTCTCAACTCATGTTCTGTGTCAGCAGCAGCCAGGAAGATCTACGAGAAAGGGAGAGAATCGACGTGAGGGAAAGAGTAGTGACAAAAGACAAGAATAAAATGTCATATTTTTCATGTTTATGACTCAAAAGTTTCCACCTGGAGTCATCTGTAGACGTGGTTGTTGTTTTCCCTGATTGGGAAGGAGATAAAGTGCCTAATTTTGAGTACATGACTGTAATTATCATAGCTCAATTACTCCACAGCTACACCTGAAATGAGGTTTTGACAGACGTGCATTATACCAACCGCACTGAAGGTTGTTTTTTTTTAACTGTATTTATGTAGCACCAAAGCAGAGTTTGCAAAGTATCTTGACAGACAAGCACAAATAGGACAGGAGTCTAAAAAGGGAATAAATGCCATAAAAACAATGGCATGAACGGATTAATGAATAATATAAGGTAAAATAAAAAGAACAAAGAAAAATAAATAGACAAAATAAAATAAAATGGATCACATATATCACATAAAAGCAAATCTATAAAAATAAGTTTGAAGAAGTGATTTAATAATCGTATACATTTGTTAAAATAATGTGCACATTTCTTTATGCAGGTATAAATATGAATAGAATAGCCCTATATCATGCTTCAACTATTCAGGTTTTTTTTTTACACTGTAGAAAAGAAGCCTGTAACTTGTAACAGAGTGCACCTCAGTGTTGAAAGCTTTTTTAGGTTTGCAGTGCCAAGTGTGAGAGGAAAGGACGAGACTGAAAGACAGGGCTGCAGGAAGACAGTCACAGGTCCCAGATGAGTGTCACAGAGACATTATGACATTGTTTTGTTTTTGTCACTTAAATTTTCTCCTTGTCATGTTGAAAGTTTCTCACCTCACGTCTTTCATTTTGATGTATGTTTTAGAGAAGAATCACATGAGTCCCATACTGAAGATGAAACCAGTCACTCAGAAGAAGCCTCAAAGCTTTCCACCACACAACCTAATGTCTCTGAAGAAGATGATTTAACTCAAAGCACGGGGGGAGGAGAAGAAGAAAAGCACGATATTACAGAGAAGCACAGTATTTTAACAGAGAAGGAACCTTCTGAAGAGGAGTCAGTCAGCAAGCTCCAAGATACAGATGTGCAGCCAGATGAACTGAGCGGGACAGACGAGGAGGAAGATGAAACAATAACTACATTTGATCAAGTTGACAGGGCAGCTAATGAAAAAGATATCAGCTCTGTTCCAGACCAAGATATACCTCAGTCTGAGTTAGAGGCCTCTGACTTGTTATCATTCAGAGGCATTTCAAATGTAGATGTGTGTGCTCAGGAGTTGGCAGAAGATGAGGAAGGTGATAACCAAGAGACTGCAGGTGTAGATAAGGAGATTGTAGACTCGGAAGAGGAGGAAAAAAATGAAGATGAAGAACCAGTGGAGGTCTTACCATACTCTGGGCTGGCTGATGTGGATGTATGTGCTACAGAGCTTGCAGGAGCAGGGAGGAAAGTAGAAGAAGACACTGCTGAAGATGATACACATATCGCTGAAGAGGAAATCTCAGAACCAAAGGAAACTGTTATACAGTCATCATTGTTTCAATCTGAACCCCCTGAAGGCAATCAACAAGTAACAGAAGATCAGGCAGAAACAACAAAGGAGGAGGAAGGAACAGAGACTTCGACTGGGAGAATACATGAAAGTTTAACTCAAGTGGAGGGTGGTTTAGACAGTAGTGTTATACCAAAGGAGGATTCATTGGTTGAGATTAGCTTTGAAGATGTTCCAGAGGCCGAGCAGATCAGTGAGAAACAGCCAGAGGAGGAGGACTCAGTGGAGGTCTTCCAGACGGACATATTAGAAATGCAACAGGAAGAAGAATCCAAGGAAGTTGGATTGGAAACAGACCAAAATATATCAGATACACAAGACCACGAAGAACCCGAAATGGTGAGCGATGAGAAGGAAATGAACTCTAAAGGTGAGGAAATGGAAAGTCAGCATGAGGGATCTGATATAATAAAAGAGAAGGTGGACGCAAATGACTCTAATGAAAATGATGGTGAGGATGATGAGAAGGGAGAAGGTGTTAAAACCATCGCCTCGTCACATCAGCCCACCAGCGAGGCAGACGAAGAGAACCCAGAGGATGAAACGGATAATAAAAATGAAGATAACGAGAAGAAGAGCGAAGGCGAAATTCACCAGATTAAGTCAGAGGACGCTGACTTGAATGAAGATGGGACAACAGACACAATAGGAGGCGATACAGAGGACATACATACAGAAGGTTACAGTGAGGTGGAGGATCAAGAAATTAATGATGGTGGTGCTGAAAATCACTCATCCCAAGTAACCCAGTCAAATACATCAACTGCTGCTCTGGAGGCAGAGAGTGAAACTTTAGAGGCTCAGCGTCTACCAGAGGAGAACGAGGAGAGTCAGACAACACTTGCAGAGTCACAGCCAGAGGATACAGAGGTAGAAAAAGAGGTCACATCAGAGGAGACAATATTAGGAGCGGGGGGACTTGTGCAAGAAGAAAAGATTGATTCTGAAAAAGATGCAGTGGGTGAAGAGGGCAGAATCAGCCCCTCTCAAACTGCAGATCGGGCAGCTGCTGACCACCTGGAGGAGGAAAGGCCACTTGAATCTGAAAAGGACTCCACAGAGCCTGAAGGCGACAGTGGTGACAAGGTAAAGTTTGATGTTTCTTAATACAGAAGTGACTCATCATATTTCACACATTTTCATGCACCTTGACATATCAATGAACATATTTTGTGATGAGGAACTAGCCCTGATAGTATATCATGTTTCCCAAAACTTATATGATGATTTGAATATAATATAGGCTGTTGCACCTCAAAACAACTTTCATCAGCAGGCTGAGACAATATGTTCAGTTTCAGACAGAGGTGTCTTTAGTAAGGCTACAGTCTGCTCTGCTCCCATTCCTGTCTCAGGTAGCCTATATAAATAAACCCTTCAAGGACAAGTCTGATCAACAGTGGCCCTCAATTTTTTATTTTTTCCCCTGGACTCTCTAGGGGTGGGTGATTGAAAATATCTCCAAAATAGTTCATTTTCTGGATGACGTGTGGCGGTTGCTCTGATAAACTTTGAATGTCATCGGCAGGGGCGGAAAAACATCAAAATCCTCCTCACTGAATTCAGAGTTTAGCTGACCTTAATCTGCGTCTTTGTTCATACGGGTCCAAGATGCTGTTTGAGGACTTTGCCTTACAAAACTGCAATACCGTGGCTTTGTTAGTGCCAGATCGACTCTCCTCATGGGAGCCACTACAGCCTCCACAGATTGAAACTTCATTCTGTAATCTGTCATCATAAAAGACAGACTGAACAATTTGTCTTGTGAATTAGGCCTCTAACATTTTTACTGCTGTCTCAGTGAGCCCTGTCTGATTTGTCTGGACCAACAGGGCTCCAAACACATCGGGAGGGAGTGTAGGAAGGGTTACTAAGAATGTTACCATGGTAACCCCTCACCATCCTGCTCTCTCTTAGTGTCGTCATGGAATTAATAGGAGATGGTGATGCTGATAGTTGCTATGCACCATCTGTATTAGTGATCTACCTTTAATAGCAGTTTCTAACTGACTGATTAAACAGTAAAACAGCACTTTCTGTATTTTTTTTTTTACATGCATTGCTGTTTCCTATACTCTTGCTTAGTGGCAGAATTTATTTCAGCTGGAACAAAGCTACCACAAAACTGTACAATATATAGGCCATCTATTCTAACAGTGACCTAGCTGCAGCATCTCAGATGCCTTGTCTGGTTTTTCTGTTTGAATTTTCCAGCCTTGAACTGAGTTTTTTAAGTGCCCGCAATCATGTTCCTATACTCTAATCATGTGGAGAACACATGCTGCGTTAGATGCACTAATGACTGGGCTAATGTGAGCAGAGTTACTATACCATGATTGATTACAGTAGATTTAATTACATTGTCATTCCATCAAATTAACAAAGTGAAATCAGGCGTGAGGCTAACTTAACATATTGTTTGATAGCTGGCTAGCAAACCAGCAGGAGAGCGTTAATGTCAGAGATATATAACTCAGATAAATGGATGTTTTCTGCTTCTCTCCCTCTCCGTCTTGTCTCTGAGGCTGGTAGAGGAGTGTGGGCGGCCATACCAGCTGGGATCAGAGGGATGGAGAGAGCTGTTAGCTCACTCTGCCTCTAATAAATTTATAACACCTCCTAGTGTAAAACAACCCAAGATGCTTACACTGTTTTATTTCCACGCTATTAGTAGAATTTGAAAGTCAGCAATAATTGTTTTATGGCCATCTGGCTTTAACATAGTGATTCTATGTTGGTCATCTGTTATTTGGGGAATTTTATTATTTTTTAAATATTCATTAGTAACACCGCAACTTGTGATTTTTTATTTTGCTCAGAGCATGTGGTAGACACTTTCCCTTATTTATATCCAGACTGTATAGTTTTCACACTCACTTGTGCCAAAACTGTCAAACTTTAAATCACTGACAGAGTCTACAGACTGTCTCAGTTACTTTTTCTCTCGAATGTTTCGCTCCGTTAAAGGTCTGTAACAGTAATGTGAACACAGTAGGTCAGCAGCCTTAATGAGACTAAAAAGATGGAACACATGCTGTCATGTTTGTAGGAGGTCTCTCTTTCCCTCCCTCCCTCCCTCCTCCCTTATTTCTCTCTTCCTCTCTCTCTGACTCTATGTCTCTCTCTCACTCTGTGCGTGAGCGGGTGTTACTGAACATACAGTGATTGTTAGTAAGCGCCAGTGAGGCATCTGTATTATACCGGAGACTCATTTAAAGAGAGCTTTGCTGGGTCCACGTAGAAATCAAGGCATACAAGTCATACCAGGTCAGCTCACCTGAAGACTGAACTCATCTCTGAGTGAGACATGGACTGCCACAATGTAAGTAGACGCTTCAGATTAACTTTTTTTTAATGCATTTATTATTTAAATTTTTAACCACTAATCAGTTTGACAGGTAGATGCACATACACTTAATTGGGTATTGCAGTTTGTTACTAATGATGTTTGGTTGTCCTCAAACTGCAAACTTCCATGTGTGTGTGTGTTTGTTTTTCTCATTTCACTAGAGTAAAATGTATTATGGTAATCATTTTAATAATTATGCCTTACTAATGGTTGATTTTTCACAGAAAATTAAATACACTCAGTTAGCTCCTAGGGTTATGTATCTTAATTAATTCTACACAAGCTATTTCCATTATAAATGGATAATATCACACGAGATTTGCATCAGAATATTTGAAATCAATTTGTGTCAGATTAAGTCTAAGAATCCTGAGGCAATAAAAACAATAAGACCCCTGAGAAGGCGTGAAGCCAGCAAAATTCAGTGCATCAGTCAGTCATCTCTGCTGCTGCAAAAGAGCTGGATTCTGGCTGCTCAGTGAGCAGTCAGACAGAGAGGCTAATGAATGCTGGCTGAACAGGTGGGTGGTCACACTCCTACACTGGAGGGGTTTCACTGGAGACATGATGCACTGCTTCACCAAGGTAGTGGGATGACAGTGGGCTCATTCTGTGGGCTGCCTTTGTATGAAATGTCAATCTGTTATCCATAAGCAAAGCACGGGGTGTAGCCGATATGTATTCTCCACAGAATTTGAATTGGTGTTTACATAACTCGTCGACAGCCATGGTGCCATTCCACTGACACTTTATGACAAGCCAGAATTTCTCTTCCGCCCACCCCATTTTTCCTGTGGGACACTGGATGCTGTACTTTCTGTCACTGAATGAGCTGCTGATGTGGGCTTACAGCAGCATTTTGCTGGGTCATCTTTTTTTGGCCCAGGTTTAACTGTAAGAAGTTATTTTAATCCAAAAAAGAATTGTTAAACCCCTCACTTTTTGCCACTATACCTCCAGTTTATATGAGAATAAGAAAAGACAGTTCTAAATCAATCAAAAAATGTACACCTTTTTACACCAAACATGTTTCTCACCAGCTTTATTTTGTGTAATGATCACTGATCTTAAAATCATTGATTGTTGCTCAGTGTCTGCTAAATATGGTTCTTTTAAAAACATTTTCCAGCAGACAATGATAATTCATCGCAAAATAGGCTGACTCAGACATGTTTTTCTAGCAGTGTATTATTCACTATATGACAAGAGGAGAAGGGGAGCGAAAAATGGAGGCAATGTGTGTTACTGACCTCCTAAGAGTCCTCTTGAAATCATGTAATAAGGGTGAGCCCTTCTGCAATGAGCACACATCCTTCACTGTCTAAAAGACAACAAAATATGTTGTTGAAGGCAAAAAACAACAACAACAACAAAAAAAACATCCTGGTATGATCATGCAATATGTTTCCCGTCTGTGATAAACTTCTACTTTTCGATGCTCTCAGCAGGAGGACTGCAGCCGGCCCCAGGAGGAGGAGGACATCATGGACATCCCACTGGATGACCCGGAGGCCAACAGGGCTGCTGCCAAGATCCAGGCTGGCTTCCGTGGCCACATGACCCGTAAGAAGATGAAGCCGGAGGACAAAGCAGAAGGGGAGGAGGTGAGCAGCACTGGGGATGTGCTCAACGGCAGCCAGGGGGACACAGGTCAGTGGTGTAGAACCATGGGATAAGACTAGGTCACATAATGCCGTTAAATTGGGCATTATGGCTAGTGACTATAAGGATGATAACAGAGGCTCCCATCAGAAGCTGTAACTACAGTAGGTAACAAGAGGTAAGTGAGTGATGGAGAGCACACGCTGCTTATTTGAGAGCTTTGTGAGTTAAAGCATCTAACACTACAATAAAGTAAATGTTACGCATAATGAAATTAAATAAGTTAGCTAAGTTAGTTTTAAGGATGTTCTGCATGCTGTTGGTTGAGCACTAGCCTTTGATTTTAGTGGTGTCCCATTTTAAGATGTCAGAGAGAACATTTTGTGACTACGACCTTTTTTTCGCAGAGCCAAACACTTAAGTATAATGTAGAAACACAAACTGATTTACCGTTTTGCACACTAGGAAAAGAAACCATTTAAAAGATATACATAATTAAATACATCTATTAGAGCCCCTTATGGGTTCTCCCAAGTGTGATTAATGCAATACATAACTGAGTGACTCATTTAATTACCCCATACAGTCTCCAGCAACAGATGATTGAATCTTTTAATTATTTTTCCAGTTAAAGGTTTTATAAATGAATCCACTTGCAGATGTGGTGTTAAGTTCAGTTTACCTGGAAAATGTCAAGTTCAATTTTCACAGAAAGATTCTCACAATTCTTATTTTACACAGCTTTGGGCAAGGAAATAGTTTTTCTCAGTTTGAGAGAGTTAAAAGAATTTGATTTTATGCTTATGAAAACCAAAATCAAATCTCTGAAAATGAGACTGCAATACAATTTTTTGCATAAATGTACAAAAGAGAACTCCACATATTCACATCAGATAGCCACACTGGTTAAGTTCTTTTGAGAGAAGAAAAGATAATGCTATAGATTCCCAGCCCTCAAAATCTTTACCTTTTTCCGTTAGGCAAAGCAATTTTCTTTGCGGATGGGGCTGACACAAGGGATCTTCGTCAATGAGTCTACCTAACCCAGTTGCTGGCTGCCTTGCATCCTTATGTATGAGATGTATTTATAGCTCCAGGTGCATTGGGTACAGTATATGCTTCAAAGGGCCAAGCAGAATTAATGGACCTGTCGGACTGGAACAGAGCATTACAAGCACCTCCCATTGGGGGAGACCCCCTTTTCACATATGAATTGGGTTTTTGAGCTCATCAGTTACGTCAGCTGATGAGCTGTTCTTTAAATGTGCTTTTGAAGTTCTTTAAGTGTGTTTTCATAATAGACCTTACATTTTGCGGCTGTGCGTTGGAGCCTTTCACCTTGACGACGAGAGAACATACAGAAACTGTTCTTTCCAGGCTCCGCAGTGCTTAACCCCGCCTTGCCTATTTCTGTTTTTAGAGACAGGAGGATCGGGGGCAGTAGAGAGAGACGACACATCTGTGCCAGAGCAGTGACGCCCCTGTCCTGACCTGGATGAAGAAAAAGAGGGGAAGCAAGGTAGCGAGAGATGGCTGGCATAGGCCGGCTGGGCTGGCTTTCAGGCACACCTTTTTACCCCCAGGAGTCATTTTCTTTTTCAACACAAATTAGCGTTAGAAAATGAACCGACAGTTTTTGAGGGTGTGTTGTGTGAATTTTGTGAACTTTAACACTCCTTCTCTGCTTCTCCAGCAGTACGGATGTCTTTGACCCAGAATTTGCAACTTACTGCATGTACTTGTGAAACTTCTGGTAGTGTGCTAGTTTTTAGATGATGATCTGTGAATGTGAAAATGAATGTCCTCTAAATGCTAAACAGGGCTTATTTTGGATGGATCACTTCATACCATCTGTGTATAAACCTTGTATGCATCAGCGTTAGACTTTGCGTAATTAGTGGCTTAAATTATCTGTTATTTTGCATTGTTTTCTGGTGTGCTTGTATCTTGCCTATTATTTATCCATTTGACTTGCTCACAAAAATGATTAAAACATCAAAAGCATCAAAAGAGAAGTAGCTATGTATGTTCTATTTATTCTAAGTTACTTAATTCAGATTGCAATTGCCTTGATTATCTTTTTGACGACATGATAAGTTCTCACATTTTCAAGCATTTTCTATAAATCTGATCTTCCAGAACAGTCCGCATGCAGTATTTACACTTTTTTTTCTCCAGATGCATTTGGTAAAGCTTTACCTTACAATACCTTGGTTCAATATGCTCTGTTGTTGTGTTGGTGGGTTCGAATTGTTTGACTTGTTAAATCAGATGTGTGAAATTACATTGTCAGACTTTGCAGAGCCTTCATGCTTTAAAACTAATTGCATAGTACATTGCTGAACTTTGCTGTAGAGTCATGGCATTACACTAATAAATCCACCTTAAATATTCAGTCTGTATCACACTTCATTAATTCAGGTTTGAGTATCTGTTCGTTTCGAGCAGTACCTTTTACTGTCACCTCTATCTCTCTTCTTCAACTGAGGGGTAAAGTTACAATTTTTAGTACAACATTACTGCAGCCAAAGCTGCTCGTTTTTCTTTTGTCACTGCAACATAAGCAGGACTGCTAATTGGAGAGAACAGTTCTGATGAAGCTGCAACAATGTTTTGTCTGCCGTGCGTCTCTCTCTTTTGCAAGAATCTCATGAATAATTCAGCGCATAAAATTGCCTTTCTCGTATTTACAACTAGCAGCTACACTACACAAATTAAGAGGTTATAGCGCTAATAATAGGTATTAGATGGGGTCATTTATATAATTACATTGTATGCAGTTTCAGAGTGTGGATGCTTTGAATTATAAAACATTATCCTATCTATCAACAGATGCATTGTCATAAACACCTACACCAATGAGTGATATGCATACCTGTCGGGTGTTTCACAACACACAGCCTACCTTTATTGCAATAAGGCTGTTTAAATCACAAAAGAACAACGCAATTTTATGCTTTATTTGCCTAGGCAGTCTTGTTCGCTTTATGAGAAACAGGCTCGAGCATCTTCAGTCTCCCAGTGCTCCCACTCAGCCCACCTACACACATCTGAGCCATACAGCACTCTGCAAAAACTCAAACTGCACATGCATTCACACACAGGAAAACACACAACCCATACTTCAGTGTGCAGATCCCACACAAGTCACTCATTCTCACTGTCGTGCACACACACATACACATGGGTTGTTGGTTGTGTCACCAGCTGTAGAGATAGGACAGCCAACATGAGCCTTGCTCTCAGCGGTTTTACAAAGCCAGAGTGCAAAGCACTTCCTTCTCGGGCTGACATTCCTCCTCCACCACGCTCATAAATATCCTCTATGGGTTTTATATGGACCTATTCTCTTTTTTTTTTTCTCCTACTCAGTCCCAGAGGTGCCATGGACATGTTATCCTGTCTCTTCAATGACTGTGGGTGAACAATCAATAATCCGCACACCTCCAAACATAGCACAACACCCACTTGGTGCTGTAGATTGAATTCTACGAGTGAGGGAAAAGACATGTATTCAAACAAACAAATGAAATCATCCTCATGAGGGTCATGTGAGTGAGTATGTAGCCTTAAATGTATCATGGTGAAGCAGAGAATATTACTTCTGCCCCGTTTACAACTTGCTAAGCTGTAAATCGACTATTTTAGGAGTAGATCATATGAAAGATCTGCTCGGGTGGTTTGTTCTCTTTCCCAGACAGCTTGTCAGTGAGAGGAAAAAAAATATCCTGTGGTCTCCTGGGTGATAATTAGAGATGAAAAAGGCAGGACAAACAGCAGGGGGCGCAATTATCTTCTTTCCAGTAGTTATGCCACTGGCTTCGCCATCTTAGGAGAAGCGGCATCTTTAATACCTAAGTAGGTTACACAACTTAGCAGTAATGAGAGGGTATAAATGAGAGGAATTTGTTGCCACAGCTGCATAAAAAGCACCTGACAGATCATTAGTCACACTGTGAAGTAAATGAAATCCAAAGGATGTGACTGTAAAGACACAATTTATCACATCTGTGTGTCTGATTCACACAGGATGACATCAGGCGTGTTGTGGACTAAACGTGACGATGGTTTCTGTCATCCGAAATGGGGTGAGACACACAGAGACCCCGTCTGTGCTCCCTCTTTCTTCCTCTATTGACTGGAAAGAGTCCCCCTTGAATTAGAGTGCATTAGAAGATGAGAGGAAGAGGGAGGTGCTGCTTTTGGCGAGGGCAGAGGTGGAGGGGAGAGGTTCGGCTTTGATGGCCCACTACACAGGAGTCTAAGGCCTGGGAGAGTTGTGGTGAACAGCAGCTGTTCCCACATTCCTGTAGCTTTTTCTATTAACCGTGCATCCTCCTCTGCATAAAACATCCCTTTGTTGTAATACAAAAATGCTCTTTAAAAAAGAAAAGCGCAAAACAAAAGACTGCTTTCTGACAGTGGGAGAGACGACGTAATGCAACTGACTCATCAGTGTATACAAGCTAATGCCTTAATCTCTCAAAGACAGTGAAAATGACTGATGTGGCATCATGTCTGATATTTAAAAAAGTGAGAGTCCAGCTTACAGGAAATTAGAGCGCCATGATAGAAGAAAGATCTAATAGATTAAAGTATAAGATTAAAATCTTATACTTGCTTTGACTTTCTGAACTTTCAAACAAACTATTTCCTTTTTTTGACCGATGGGTTGCTCTCCTTTTTTGTATGTTTGGCATACATATTTAAACAGTAACAGAGCAAAAGTTCAATGTCAGTGCACTGCTGTTTTCCTCCTCCTGAATGCTCCATCAGTGCCTTAATGTAGCTTCTACACCACCTAGAGGACAAAGTAGATACAAAAACTTGTTTTGTTTTTTTATCTGCTTCTATTATTTGTTTCTCATATTATTATAAAGCTCACGGACGGGTACAGTGTCATGGATCATGCACCTGACAGGTGCTGTAGCATCTAGCTGCAAAAAGCCTTCGAGTCTGTTTGTGTGTGGATCAACGGCAGGGTTGGTTGCCAAGTGACAAATTGTGAGTGTTTTTTGTGAGGCTCCAGTCCAGAGAGGAGTTTGCACAATGTGACAAAAGTGGGCCAAAGAGGGGGGAAGTGAGTTGTTTTTCAAACTCAGACATTTCAGAGCTTTAAGAGGGCTTCTCTCAGAGACGCTGCTTTGGCCAAAGTATAGTAGTCTTTCCCAGCAGGAATCCTTGCAAAGTTTTCTGAACTCAGTATTGAATTGAACTCTTTAATGGTTTACTTAGAGTGTAAAAAAAAGATACCACACGTTCTTTACGGGACGCTTTGAAATATAACAGATATTCTGAGATAAATAACCGCCCCCAGAAAAAGCAAACACTATTTTCTTTGAGTTCTGTTCTGAAAAAGCAATGTGGAGAGGAAGAGAGGAGATCATCTACACTATGTCTCTGTCTTACACAAACACACACACACACACTCACATACACACACAGTTGGCTGTTGTTGGCTGTGACTGGGGTTCTGTGAGGAGAGTGGGGCTCAGTGTGACCAGGCAGAGGCCAGTGTTGCAGGCAGGCAGGCAGTGGAGAGAGTGTTGAGCCGCAGAGACGTGCCCAGGGTGGATAAATCATGCTCACTGAGTGGGAGAAAGACACTGCCCAGGACACAAGATGAAGGTAAAGAGGAAGACCTCCTCTACAGACGACAGTTTTTCTGACATTCCTCCACTACTGACGCTCGTTGGCCTCCTCCTTCTTCTCTTCACAGGTAAGTCAAAATATTTGTCAGGACTATCCAGAGATTTTAGGATAAAGAATCACCCTGAGTCTGTCTTTTAGAAGACGACCAAACAAGTGGATTTCTTTTTTCCAGTTGTGATTTTTGACAAATTTATTTACAAGCAAAGTGAAACCTGACTTCATCAATAATCATCTTTTTTCTTAGTTTGCAGTCTTTTCCTTACTTTCTTACGTTCGCATTAGTTCTGTATTGGAATATCAAAACTAAGATTTGTATTCTTTTTTAAATAAAGTTAATCCAGATTAAGATAGTCATAGATGTATTTTCTTGTCCTTGTCCTGGTAGCACAATGAATTCGTTCATGGGTGCCGCTCTATATTGGGCCCCTATCATCAGCTCAAAGGAGCCTGGAGTGTCCATTGTGTGTGAAGGGGATGTGTAGGTTAAGTGTGATGATATGAAGTTTTGTAGAGAGTTGCTGAACAGTGCAAGGTCTTCTTTTTTTGAGTTTGGGAAGTTTAAGATGAGTTCAGTCGAGGGGTAAAGTGATGTCAAAAGTTTAGTTGGTTCCAAAAGATTGAATTTGACTTTAACAACCGTACCATGGACCCGGTTTACCCGACCAGGCCAGTTTTGGTTGAATCACTGGATCCTGTGTCAATCTCCAGCTTCACCAGTGACAAAGAGTTTTTCTCTCTCTCCCTCTCTGACTCTCTCACTCTTTTCGAGGGAGGAAACTAGTTCCAACAATCATGCCCTTTGTCTTATTGCCTTGGCAACCCCTGTCAGGCGGACCAAATGGTTACCACGGCAATGAGGCGATGCCCTACTAACTGCCTAACTGCAAAGAATAGTGAACAGTGCCGACTCTCTCTCCTCCCTCTCCCTCTCTTCTAGGTTGATCTTTCCATCACTGAGGCCTAACAGTAGGATACCCCTCATCGGCATCAAGCCAATGTTTAGACCTCCATCTGTCCGGCTACAGCTGAGTTATAGGAACCTCCACTGTGAACATAATAGCTTTGCTGTGTTTGGTTTCCAAGACGGGGCTTTTTTATAAAAGATGAAATGTGGCTCACATTGTAATACCTTATCCCTGTATCCCTGCAGGGGGTGGAGAATAATTGGGGGACACAAATCAAAATTAGTGCATTGCTTGTTCACCATGAGGGGTCGTGAGGAATTCCTGGGGGGAGTGTCTGAGAAACAGATTAGTGATTAAGATGTGATCATGGGCCAGCAACATGTGTGCAAGTTTGCATCAGTAAGCTGACTAATGGCTAAGGCAACAATGTATTGAACATAAAGAATGAAGACCCTTTGTGACAGCATCACGGTATAAAAAATAACTTTAACCACTCTTCTTCTAAAATAAAATAAATGTTCTTTTGCTTACATCCAAAATGAGTGCATTTTTGCAGTTAGGGATATGGAAATATAATGTATACCTCTATAATAAAATAATATATCAATCTGACATCAAAAGTGATAGTTGTACTGGAAAATTAGTGTAGGCTTAATGCAAAACTTTTTAGATTTCAATTTTCCAATACAGGTCGTATGCAATTACTGATTCAATAGTTACATACTTGGAATGGATCTTGGGGTGCAGAGTCTTTTTTTTTCCATGATTGATGTTTTAGGCCCAGATTAACACAAAAATTAAATGTACTTATGATGTCATGGATGCATCAACATGTAAGATTTATTTTATTATTTCAATGGTTTGAGTATTTAAAACATAATGAAGGGAAGTTCAAACTTTAGCAGTGTAACATATGTTTGGGCTTATGGGGTTAGACTTAGATTTAACATTTAGATTTAACATTTAGGTGTATCATTTAATATTTGGATTTAACTATTTAAAATATCTCTAGGTTGACAAATATTGTTGTAAATGTGCAAAAAAAGCGACTCTCAAAAATTCAAAAATTCAAAAATTCAAATATTTTAATACATAATACAACAGTGGTGGAAATTATTAAGTCTTTCAAATAGAAATATTAAAGTAAAATTAAAGCACCTTAAAATTGTACAAACACTGTACTTGCATAAATGTATTTTACACCCATATTTCCGTTGTATTTATGTCATCGATCATTTGTTCTTGTTGTAATAGTAGTAATTAGTGAGTTTTGTCCTCTGTTGTTCAGTTCGTAGTTGGTTCCTCTGATCTGTGCCTACTGGCAGAGCATCAAAGACTACAAAGTGATTGTCTTTTGTGTCCTGAAGAAAGCTGTGCTATCCTTGTATCCCTTTATATCTGCTCCTCAGTTAAAGACCTTACTGCTGTCTCTTTGCCTTTCCTCTAGGTGAGGTGTCAGGGGTGAATGTAACCAGCCAAGCCCAGGTGGTGAGGGGCACGGTGGGCAAAGAGGCCCTCTTGTCAGTCAGCTACTCCAGCAGCAGCACTGACAAGCCTGTGATTAAGTGGCAGATAAAGAGAGACAAAGAGAAACCCATCACAGTTGTGCAGTCCATCGGAACAGACATCATAGGAAACCTGAGGCCAGAGTACCGCAACCGTATCCTGGTGTTTGAGAATGGGTCTCTGCTGCTTCACAACTTGCAGCTGTCAGATGAAGGGGCGTATGAAGTGGAGATCTCTATCACTGATGACACCTTCACTGGAGAGCGCTACATTGAACTCACTGTGGATGGTATGCGGAATTAATATTTTCAAAACATCTGAGCAAGAGGAGTTATGAGCTAAAAAGAAAGTTGAAAATACACGATCTTGACCTAGAGAGTGTAATTGTAATGCTGGAGTTTAGTTTCATGATACAGAGTGATTCACAGTGAGTGATGAGTGAGTGTTGTTTTTGAGACACTAACTGGGATTACACTTATCATTTGTTGTTCTTATATAACAAGAGGCCAACCACCCTCTCATGTCCTTATCCTGTCATCCTCCTCAGTTCCTGTGTCCAAACCATACATCCAGATGATGGCCTCATCTGTCCTGGAGTACAGCGAGCACTTTAACCTCCACTGTTCCCACGATAATGGAACAAAGCCAATCTACGGTTGGCTGAAGGGAGGCAAAGTGCTGACCAATGAGTCACGTCTGCTGCTTTCACATGACCAAAAGGTGCTGACCATCTCACGTGTCCTGATGTCAGATGATGACGTATACGCCTGTACGGTGGAGAATCCCATCAGCAGCATGAAGAGCATACCTGTCAAGCTCACTGTCTACAGTAGGTGGCATGTTACACCGGTAGGATCTCAAGTTATACAAGTTTATATTAAGGATGAAGATATGATGGTATAGTAATGATAGATGGGTTTCTAGTAAATGTAACAATACCACAGTATAATAATACCTGACTACGAGTAAAGCTGCTTTGAACATCACAGTAAAAGTACATGTTTTATCAGCAAAATGTTCTTAATGTATTGATTGTGAAAGTATTTATGCAATAACGTGTAAGCAGCGTTTTGATGTTGTAGCTAATTTAAGTGAATTTAATGTACTGTACTGAACTATTTGCCATATCATAGGGAGGTTTAATCTATAAAAAATGAGAATGATGACATATTTGGTATTAATATCTGGTGAAGTAGAAGTATAAAGTAGCATAAAAATAGAATCAATCAAGTATAAGTACCTCAAAACTGTAATATTCCAGCACTGTTTTCTATGTCTAACAAATGTCAACCACTATGGAAATGTATAAATGTAAATATCCTAAGTATCCAATTATGAAAACACACACACACACACACACACACACACACACACACACACACATTTCAGCTCATTGTTCAACAGCCATTCATTTTCAGTAGCTAGCAGAAGCAATTATCATCTCATGCTGACCCATACACAAGCATGCCTGCCTCTCTAACAATGTTGTTTACAACAAGTGCAAATCCAGGCTGAGTGCAGCAGAGTTGGCCCAGAGCAACTGTTACTGGGCGCCAGTATAGAGCCACATGTCAGGCTATGTGTGTGTGTGTGTGTGTGTGTGTGCGTGTGAGAGAGAGAGAAAAGAGGAGAGAGAGAGAGCGAGAGGAGAGAGAGAGAGAGAGAGAGAGAGAGGGAGAGGCAGTCTAATCCAATGAAAGGACAGTTATTTATGAGGACCGAGCAGAAAAAAGACGGCAGGTGGGGAGTACGCTTTGCTTCAGTGGACCTCAGTAATCCTGACTTCATTATTGCTGTACTGTGATGTGCTGCATGAAGAGACAGCTAAAACTGCTCTCTATTCCCTCTGCATGCATAGCAGCACAGCACAAAGTCTCAAAGTGACTACCCTAATGTGCTACTCCACTGGACCTTATTCATGCCAGCACACTCTAAAGACTTGGCAAGCAAAGCACAAAAAAAAGAAGAGGAAATCAAATCTTCTGCATGCTATCTACGCTGACCATGTTTCACTATATGCTTACAGTGTGAAAGTAAAGAATGTTCTAAATTAAGATCCATTTCCTTGAAGACACAACTTTGTCAAATACTGCAAACTTTATTTATAAAGCATGGTGAAGCTTTGAAGTTACATGTGTGTCGGGCATTCAGTGCGAGGGAAACTGCACCGCCCTGCTTTTACTGACACAAATCTTTCTTTCTTTCCTTCTTTGTGTTCTCATCTTCCTCTCTGGTTTAGGACGGAGCTCGCTATACATCATCCTGTCCACCGGTGGCATATTCCTCCTAATCACCCTGGTGACAGTGTGTGCCTGTTGGAAACCATCCAAGTGAGAGCTACTCTTTCTTCTCGTTCCTCTTTTCCCTCTTCTCTCTCTCTCTCTCTCTCTCTCTCTCCCCCCTCTCTTTCTTCCTCTCTCTCTCATTGGCTTTGATATTGCACTTGAGGATGTGACTAGAATCTTAAGTAGCTCAACATAGTCACCATACTCTGAACATTTGTTGAAAACATGATGAACACCGTGACCTGTAGCTTTAATAAAATATAATTTAGCACATTTTTTATTCCTGCTGTAGAAAGAAGCATCGACCTGTCCCCCAAAGAGCTCCAGTCTATGTCGAGCAGAGTGAAAACGGCCATGATGGTGAGAAACCACTCCTCTTAACCTTCTTTGATTGTGTTCAATCGATCAAGAATAATTTTACATATTACAATATTCTTAAAAAACATATATCTTTTGCAGTTGATGTTGTCCCCAAACCATCTACACTCGGTCGAAGGAGTCCCATGCCTCTTTACGTTCTCAATGAAGATGTAAGTAACTTTAGCACAAGTTTCCCCCAATTGACAGCTTTACAATCAAACAAAGCGACAGCAATAATAGTGCCTCTGTAATGCTCCAGAGCTGTTCTTTAAGCTAAATTAAGCACAATGTACAGCTGAGACTGATGAGAATGTCATTGGTTCAATCTAAATTCTGACCTGATAATGGTGCTTCATTGAAAATTAAACAATCATTGAAGTTGTGGCGATTCGTCCTGAGGTGAACATGAATGTCTGTACCAAATTTCATGGCATTCCACTCAATGATTGTTGAGATATTTTGCTAAGAAACACAAATGTGAACCTCATGTTGGCACAAGTGGAAAAAAGACTCATCCTCTGGGCACCATGAATATCTGGACACGCTTTTAGACTAAAGCCAAAAATGTCAACCTGCTGGTACTGTAAGAGGTCGGGCAGTCACCAAAGTCATTTGGATTTATCCTCTGGAACTACACAATTTAATGAAACTCCATTCATTAGTTGTTGGGATATTACACAGATCCAACGTGGGGGAACAACCTACAACCTACATTTACTGTCTCCATGTTGCTATAAACAGCACAGCTCATGATGATCATGTATCTCCATCTTGTTTCAGGAGACTCTGGAGCATTTTGAAGAATGTTCTGGCAAAGCTGTCAGCCAATCAGAAATTAGTATCCCTGCAACCTATGCTCCAGTCCTTCCCCCCACCTCCAACAGAACCGAGCGGCCCATCTGGTCTGCCCCACGCCGATACCCTCGCAGCCCCTCTCCACTGGCACAGCCTCTCCCACATCCCCTTCCAGGTCCTCCCCTACGCCCCGTCCGCTCACCTGCTCACTCCCCTGGTTCATCTCCACGCAGTTTCAGCCCGATTAGAAAAGTCCGTCCTCCAGTAGGCATCCCAACAAGCCACCTACCTGTAGAGCCAGAGGGTCCAGACCCTTGTGATCAGACTCACTGTCCATCACAGCAGTGACAGATGCTTGGATGTATGTGTTCATTCTGTGATATGTAAAATACGTGTATAGTTTGTTGGTCTTTTGTCGCATCCTGTCATGAATATTTGATGAGTTCACTTTCAGCTAACTCTTTATATTCCATTATTTATCATCTATTTCTCTGGCTATGCACTGTTCTTCTGTAGTCTTTTGATGATATCCTGTCCACCAGCATGTAGTATGTCATGTATATGATGCTGAGACAGTAAAGACCTTCCAGCTCTGGTATATATTTTGCTTCTTGATAAATTCTGAATTTTACTTGGAACTTTTGATAAGTACCTGTACATATGTAAGTTAATAGTTTTGGTTCAGGTTTTTTCCTTTTTAATTAAACCACAACATGTATTCTTATTCAACATTAGGTCCTCTTATAATCTAAGGTAATAAAAACTGTTTAAAGTTGTTTGTAGTTTGTCATCAATTTTTTAACATTCTCCACCACCAACATTAATGCCTATTACTCTTTTTGTTTCTTTGTGTAGTTATTTGTAGCAGTGTTTTACACACCATACAACAAAAGTAATACCACAATGTAGAAATGCTTTACCTTAGTCTTTGTGAGAGTAATTCCTTTTTAGTCCATTAGGTGTCGCCCAAACATTCCCTTTAAACACTTTGTGAACACACTTGAAGTCAAGTCAAGTCAAGTTTATTGTCAACGCTGCCATATGTACAGGACATACAGAGAATTGAAATAACGTTTCCCTCATATCCCTGGTGCAAACAGCAATGAACATGAAATATATAATATATACAAGTATAAAGAGATCTAAAAAAATGAATAAATAACAGAATCTGAGTCAGAAAAAGCTTTATTGGCAAGTATGATTTTACACATACAGGGAATCTGTTCTGGTGTCGTTGGTGCATGACAAACATTCTCTAAATATCAACAATTAAAAATATAGCAATATAAATATATGTACACAGTATGTTTTAAAAGTAAAAAGAGCAGTACAGCTGTGCAGCGATAGTAAGTACCAGTCAAATGTTCACTAATGTGCAAATGTTCACAGTAGTGGGGTATTTTAAATAGGCTAGTATAAGTATATTACAAAACAAGGAAGTCCAAGCTGAGTGTTAGTGTAACACATAGAGTTGTGGATGCAATGTGGCACTTACCAAAGAGACACATTTACTTTGAAATATATTTGATCTTCATCACCTTTTTTTCTTTAATCCATAGTGTAAAAGTTGATATTTTATGACATTTGTTGTGTTTTATGCTTTGAACATTTTGCCACTGTTTTTCACTTTTGTTTGCCTAAAGATGGCACCCGTGAGCAACTGGTTGACTAATGGCAAAGTGCCTCTTAATCTTCAATTACTTGACATTTGAAGGTCAGTGAGGATCAAGCTCAAAAAAGGATAAATCAATATAAATAAATAAAAATTGTGAGCTAATTAACTTTGAGAGGAGGTTTTAATGGCTTCACTGATGTTTGGTCAAACTGGTCATATTTATAGTTGGTCTTAGATTTAATCAGGTAGCCTCCAGTTGATTTTCCACAAGTATACTTTTCTTGATTATGGACAAACTGTTCCTGGAAATGGGTTTACAGTACATGGCAATTGTTCTTTATATAGAGTAATAACTTAATATGGGGGTTATTTTATCCTACATAAAGAACATGTTTTGGGGAGGATCCCACTGCAGAAAAATCACAAGCAGCAACTGTTGCACACACACAAACACATGTGGCCTGGTCCATCACTATTATCAGGATAATGTATTCCCTTCCGATGTCCAGCTGGACATCTTTTGTCATGAAAATCTGCATATTTTTATTTATTTATTTTTGCTTTTATCCTGAAATGTATCTTCTGTTAGGCTACGGAAGGTGTGATGAGTCTTGTGGTTACATAAGCAAATCAGATCCGCCCGTTTTGATCTGGGCTTTGCGGTCTTTGTTCCGTTTGAAACACAATTTATTCCTTGGCACACAGATTCATGAATACACATACTGCATCATAGGCACACACAAGCACTGACAAGCAAAGCACACAAAACATGTGCATAATTACTAGTGGCTTACAGTAAGTAGAAAATTAAATGTCCTCAGATAATAAAAGTGGGTCGTTCTTATTGAGCTTGGAAATTGCTTCTAATCTATTTCGATGTCATATTTTTATTAGTTATACAATCTGTCCTCTCATGTTCCTCCTCGCAGTAATTAGACTCCAGGGAGCAGGATCACATGTGTGTGCATATAGTACATGTGTATGTGTCTGTGTGGGTAGTAGGTGTCCTATGAGTTGAACAGAGATGATGTATGACGCTCTCCATCCCTAATTAATTACCTCCTCCTCCTGCCTGGTCGAGTATTCTCACTAATGTCCTTGTCACACCAGCCTGTTGATATTCCCAATGGAGGAGTGTGATTTTATTGTTGGAAAGCTCTACCTTTTGTGTCTAGGTCAGAACCTGCAGTAGTTCATAACAGGTAGCTCTCAAGTAGAGTCATCGCTTTGGGCTTTATATAAGTCAGTGGACAAAGATAATAGAATCCTACCAGACTTTATATTTACTTAATATTATATATTATGTACTTAATCCAACATTGAATATGCGGCGCATTTTCTGCCTACGTGTCTGTTGTGCGTTGGTAAAAAGTAAATTTTTTCAGTCAATTTAGATCAAAACGTTACATTAAACGAGTAACAAATATATAAAATGCAACACATTGTTAAATATTAAAACATTGGTTGCCAACATATATTATATGTTATCTAAACTCTGAACTTTTCATGCAGTCTTTGAGTTGTTAGCAGTTCCACCAAAGAGACATTTGTCATTTAAATGTCTCAGAGAGTTTTATTTAGGCCCAGAAAGGATCAAATTGTTTTTTTTTAATCAGAGAGACACCAGGGAAATATCCAAATGATTTCTACCTCATTAATCATCTTAAAACCCTGTGACCTGTGAGAACCAGTGGATTAAAACACCTGGCTCACTGTATATAAAGCATTCAGAACTAGTTCACCTCTGCTAGTTACAGTGTAATTTATTGGTTTATTATTGTAATATATAATAATATATCAGTATTTTCTACAAAGGAAGTACTTTTTCTACTGATACTTTAAGTGAAATATATTTAGCTGATGAAACTTCTTTACCAAGTAGGTTTGCTTTTGAATGTAGGACCTTTAGTTGCCACGGAATATTTTTATATTAATGTACTTTTATTTGATCTAAAGATCTAAATACTTATTCCACCACTGCTGTTGTGGAAGAGGGGTCCTACCTCTCTTTCTCTTAAGGTTTCTCCTTTTTTTCCCCTTTTTGTGAAGTTTTCCATAACTAAACTGAGGGTCTAAATTTATTTATAGAAAGAATTGCATGTTGTACAGATTGTAAATGAAATTAAATTCAAGTCACCAAGTGTTTCACATGGTCTGAAATCTCCAACAAAGTGTTGTTAGAACATGTGTTTTGATATATTTTCATTTATTTCATCCTCCACTTAATCAATTGTTGCTAAAAATATAAACGCACTTCGAAATGTCCTCAAGTGGTCTGCTGAACTCATCTGACCAGACCATCTGTTTGACCTGTTCTCAACAACAGAGTGGATGAGTGGACTGGGGAGGACAACACTCAAATACACACACACACACACACACACACACACACACACACATAAACGCACACATAGGTACATAGAAAACAAATTCAATACTCGCAAGGACGCACTGTTTCAATGTTTAGGATCAGAGAATTTTGGAAAGATGTACTTGGCACATTATCACATACGACTTTTATCACATACGACTTTTAGCCAAACTATCAGAAAAAAAGTCAATGCTTAATATCACAAAGTAAAGGAATATTGTTCTCTCTATTCAAGCTAAACATTTAATGTTTGTCCTTCAGAAATCCCAGAAAAAAAGATACCTTTTATAAAATATGGGGATAATTCCTCCATTTATTTTGGTAGATAACCTTGACAAGTTAGTATGAAATGTATGATTGTATAATTTAAAGCTTCTTTCTATACAGAATAACCATATTAGATGTAACATGCATGTCTATCTCTATCTTTAATTTATGTATTTTAAAACCATATTCATTATTATTATTATTGTATAATGTTATTTTATTATTGCTGTTGTTATTTATATCATTTTCGGGTAATTTTCAGTGTTAGTGGAGGTGGATTAAGATTAAGGTTGTCTGTTGTTTTCGCCATAGTAACAGTCCCCTGGCAACCAGTAAGAGTGCCAGTTATATTCATAGTACTCCATACCCCTCTGGCTCCCTCACACATACCCTCCCTCACCTTCTCCATCACTCACATACTGTCTCTCCTCCTCTTGTAGCTCTCTCACTTTGCGTATGTGCGTTTGTGTCTGAGTGTGTCTGCATGTGAGTCAGCTGCATCCTCAGCACCTGGGACGTTACCTCCAGTCTCCACAGGGGAAGCTGCATCGCTGACACTGTGAGTTTAATCAATCTGCTGTGACTTTTTTGTGAATTTTGGTGATTTTTATTATACTCTACCATAAATGTTTTATTGAAAGTAAACTGTGTACTATATGAGTGCATTGTGCAATCTGGCTGGGTATTATCGAAAATAAAGCCTGTAAATGGTCCGATTATATCCATGATAATGTGCTTTGTTTTGTTTTTTGTATATCTTTGTTTTTATTTGTGTTTTTCTTACTTTTTTTTTTTTTACTGGATATTAGCAACAGAAAAAAAAACTTGAAAATGTATTATGTCATTTCCAATTTGTTGACAAACATGCATGCTCACCTGATGCTGAAATGTATTATTATGTCATGTCCTTTCATCATTTATTATATGCATGTGTGTAATGAAGAAAGTGTGTTCTCCTCCTTGCTTGTTTTTGCAGTGACCCCTTGCTCAAAAAACCCTGGTTGTTGGATCTACAGATTTGTCGATCAGGGCTCTAAGCCAGAATCTCTGCAGAGAAGAGAGGAGAGGGAGGTCAACATGGGCTCCAGCTCCTCCTCCTATGCCCCCAAAACTATTTACCTGGATGTGGATGGGAAAGTGCAAAAGGTGGGTCCAATTCCAGTGGAAATGCTGTATTATTTTGATTATTATTTTTGTGTGTGTGTGCTGTCCAGTCTTCATTATTTCTAAGAGATATAATGTAAAATAACACATTTTGGTGACATTTTCTGCTGTGTGAGATCGGCCAATTTGACTAAAAAGTTTATATTTTTACAGAATATACATTTTGTCAGTGTTATATACTGTATATAGGTCTGGGATTAAATGGAAATATATATTATATACTTATTCATTTATATTTATCTTGAGATTGAACATTTTTGTAAAATGATATCTGTGTGTGGTGTAATCATATAGAAAATGCCTGATTAGATATTGAATTGTTGATATAGTTCACATAGTAAACTATATCAATATACTATACTGAATCTCAGAGGACTACCCTCACCTGAGGAGGAGCTAAAATTAATCACTGATGAAGAGCAGTTTGTCTTACAGGTGTTAGTGACAGAACCAAACACCTGTTGTTAACAGCTTGCACACCAGCATTGATTTTTGCTGTCTCACAGCTCCTGGGTATATGAATGAAAAATGCATTCAAATCTATTTTCCTTGAGTTACTAGAAGCAACTCAGCTATTAATCAAATACAGCGAGACAAAATATGGAGCATAAAATTAAATACAACACAGACTTATTCCAGTTTTGTAATTATTACGACAGCAGAGCGACAGCTTAGTGATCATTTTAAGCAACATGACAGACGGTTTGAGGCTCGGGTTTCACGTTACAGCGTTCCAAACATACCGAGCTACAGATAAATGCAGCACTTGCTGATCTGGTGATGTAGAGTGCTTCAAGTAGAGAGCTGGTGATGACACATGTCTGTTGAAGAGCCCCGAGTCCACGGCCTGTTTGTCTGTTACACCTGCTCCCTTCAAGATGTAAGACCATGGGTTTTTGCACAGAGAATCTTCCCCCACGCTCTGCCATTAACCCTCCATAGACAGATTGTGTACTCTCTATACATTTACTGTACTGAGTCTTGTAAACTGATTGCATGACGGGCGTGGATAATTGCTTTCTTCAAGAGTCACGCTTCAGCTGTCCTTTTCTTTCCCTCATTGGTCTCTCTGCAGACTTGACCTTAACCATAACATGAACCTACCCTTACTTTACATTCCCATGTGACTCAGTTGTCTAAAAAACACATGAAATCTGATCACCTTCCTACCCTGTCAGAACACTGAGGCCTTATATCAAAACCACAGCTGTTTGTGTGCAGGTGTGCCTTTGGAAGATCGCACTGTGTTGGATTTGTGGTTCACAGAGCAGGTTTTCTCCTAAACATGTGACATGATGATGACTAATACTATGTGACCTTCTTCATCATACGTGTACACATTCATGCAAAACAAGAGCCAAGCTTATAGAGATCTGCGTTCTCCTCACAGGTGGTGTTCAGTCGGCACTGTAGCCCATGTGACATCAAGGAGCTTCTGTGTTCCTCATCTAACATTCCCAGGTTTGTTGCACAAAAATATATAACACAGCAAGAATATTCTGCAATAAAGCAGCCAATCAATATAATAATAATCAGATACACTAAATTAGATACAAAATTAGTCATGCACATCAAAGCAGACAGTGATGAATGAGAAAAGAAAGATGTCGTTATTATCTGTCTTTAAATCTGTTTTACTTTTACTGAGTAAAATGAACTTTTTATATGAAATGTTCTTTTATTTGGCACTCTTCCCTTTTACTTTTCCACTTTACTACTATATATAATACATTGCCTATGTGTGGTTTATTGCTGTGTTGCTCCTTGCCTGTGAAACAGCTGTCCTCTAATATAATAATAAACTAATATAATACTTAATAATGTCTCATCCATGGCAAAGTACAGATCTTAAACATTTTAAGATACTTCAGAGTTTGAGAAATTGTGGGAAATAATAGTAGGAAAATAAAGACCTTGTCATCCTCTCACTGCAGGAACACTGCCATCATGATGGTGGACCCAGAAGGTGCCTTGGTCTCCATAGATCCCACCATGCCCACCAACTCTCCAAAGTAACCAGTGTTATGATAAATCTAAATCTCCACCCCATTTCACATATCTAAAAAAAAAACTTTCTTTCACTCTAAAAACTCTAAAAACTAGAAATTGTGGATTAGAAATAATAACTGCTCCTTTGATTTCCTCACAGCTCTTTGTACAAAGTAGTCCCTCTGTCTACTGGTCAACTTGGAGGTAAAGTATCAGCTTTATTTTCACTGACAGTAACTAGCTCATTATCACATACAGTACAACCAACAACACATCTCTTGTGAATGTAATAAAGAACTTGAAAATACCAAAATTGGCAATATGATTGCTGTGCACAATGATTTATCTGGAGTGTATTTCATTCTGCAGAAAAGGAGGACATGTTTCAGAATGTGTTGTCCCAGGTGGCTGATCAGTTCAGCAGGTAACACCTCAGTTGTTTATGTTATGTTATGCCTGTCCTTCCCCACCCTCACACATACCTGACACCGGTGTCTTACACTGATAATGCATGCTGCAACCTATAGAGGCAAGTTTAATCAGACAACAAGTTCTCTCACCTCTGTCATTTATTTTGTAGACTTATCTTATTTTATCATTATGACCTCTGAACCTTGTGTCATTTCCTTATGATTATCTATCTGTATTATTTGCCTTCCTCTCACAGAGCCTTTCGCATCAATGAGTTAAAGACTGAGGTCACCAACAGGCTAGCAATGCTGGAGAAGAGAGTGGAGCGTAAGTGGTACATTTTACCGTATAATTTAGACGAAAGGACACCCCCATCAAATACAACGAGTGGAGACATGTTCCTAAAGTGAAGCCCAACTGTGTCTTGTTATCTTGTTTCAGTGGAGGGTTTGAAGGTGGTGGAGATTGAGAAGTGTAAAAATGATCTGAAAAAGCTACGAGATGAGATGACTTCAAGAGGTGGTGGCAGGTGAAATGAAGAAATTAAACATTAGATGTCTTATTGCAGGTGTCATTAGAAACCAAATGACATAAAATGAATGTCAAATAAAATGTCTTTTTTGGGACTTCTTTCCTTTTAAATTCAGAGTAAACTGTCCATGTAAATACAACTTCGACGATGGGAAGAAGGTCACTCCTAGACGAGATGTTCCAAATTACCCAAAGGTATGTCCACTGGGACTAATATCTACACTACTATTGTAATATTAATATAGAGTAAACTTCATAAATCTTTTTATTGTCTTCGTCTCTAAGTTCTGACAGCTTTTTTTATTTGGCACATACAGTACACCCTGTCTCAGGAGACTGTTGAGGCACTCAAGAAGCCAACATTTGATGTCTGGCACTGGGAACATAACGAGGTTTGTTGATATTGCCTCTCCATGATTCAATCAGACATTTCCTTTCTATGTTATGCAGGAAACAGATACCTGATAGTCTGCTTTCTTCCTTTGTGGCTGCAGATGCTAAGTTGTTTGGAGTATATGTACCATGACTTGGGACTGGTGAAGGAATTCAACATGAACCCCATCACACTCAAACGCTGGCTGGTAAAGTTAGAGCAAAGACAACTGAGAACATGAATACACTTTATACTTCAATGCACATGATGCAGATCTCAAACCACATTTGAAGTGTTGCAAAGAGTCACATCAGTGCTATGACAGATTATACATGATTATCAAAGGCTACAAGTCAGTCATTGAATGAATAATTCTCTGTCTTCTAGTTGGCGATTCAAGAGAACTACCGTAATAACCCTTTCCACAACTTTCGCCATTGCTTCTGCGTTAGTCAGATGATGTATGGCATGATTCACCTCTGCAACCTACAGGTATGGTGCGTGTTCTCGGTCATTCGAGTGAATTATCTGCCAAAAAGAGACAAAATAACAGATTAGGTTTGGTTCTGAATGATCAAACACTTCTCACAAGTCACATTTGTTTTCAGAGTACCAACAAATACATTTCCAGACTGGACATTTAGAAATAACAACTTTCATTTACACTGTTGTCCAGGAGAAGCTGACTCTCACAGATATGGGAATTCTAATGACAGCTGCGGTGTGCCATGACCTGGACCACCCTGGCTACAACAACACGTAAGACTCACTATTCTGTCTGTAGGGGTGTTGACAGATAGAGCAATACAGATGCCCATTGACCCCAGTATGTTTTGACATCCTCGACACAACACTGTTGTCAATGAACTGTGAAACTAGTTCAGCATGGAGTGAGTTCGGGTATGAAAACATTATCATGTTGATTATCTTGTTGTTGGAGTTTTGGGCAGGTGAGGACCTCTCTTATCAGGGAAACTTATCAGGAAAATATACAGTCAATCAATCTACTCACCCATGTCATCCATCTATCAGGTATCAAATCAATGCTCGCACAGAGCTGGCAGTGCGCTACAATGACATATCTCCTCTGGAGAACCATCATTGTGCTGTGGCCTTCCAGATCCTTTCTCTTCCTGAGTGCAATATCTTTGCAAATGTGGATCCTGAGGCATTCAAACAGATCCGACAGGTGAGATGTGCATGTCAAACTAACAAGCGTGCTGAGTTTTAACCTAATCTTACACAGTCTTGTCACATATTAACATATCAATCTGAACAATACCGCGATTTTATGTCCTAAATGTAAAAGTTTCAAGAAGTTTTGCTCTTATATTTCCAGGCGATTATCACCCTCATTCTGGCCACTGACATGGCCAGACACGGGGAGATACTAGACTCCTTTAAGCAAAAAGTGGACAACTTTGACTTCACCAACGAAGAGCATGTGACATGTGTACGTATACATTAAGCTTAATGAGATCATGCTGTCAGCTATTTACTGTACTGCACATACAAGATATGACCACGACACAAGCAGGCCTTTATTTGTTGAGCCTGTTGGAATCAACAGAAACTAAATGGGTTGTATTAGCATAACTGGGAAAGGAGTCATATAAATACAGTAGACGCTTTAAGTCAGGGTTGTGTATGTTGGTGATGAATAGGTTCTTTATCCTGTGTTTTGAGTCAGGGGTCGGTGGGTCATGTATGGTTGTTCATGCATGTCTGTTTGTTTCTTCAGCTGAAGATGGTTTTGATCAAGTGCTGTGACATTTCCAATGAAGTGAGGCCAACTGAGGTAGCTGAGCCATGGGTTGACTGCCTACTGGAGGAATACTTCATGCAGGTGACCTCAACCAAAGCATTCACAGATCTAAGTCAGATCTAAGACATTGTAAACAATAGCTACCTGTAAGAGGTGAGGTTTGCTGTCTCAAATTGAAAAGAAATTTCCACTTGTGTGCCTCCCAGAGTGACAGGGAGAAGTCTGAGGGTCTCCCTGTGGCTCCCTTCATGGACAGAGATAAAGTCACCAAACCCACAGCTCAAATTGGATTCATCAAGTTCGTCCTCATCCCAATGTTTGAGACTGTCATGAAGGTAGGATAATATGTGTACACATGTGTTCCTTTATACATACGCACACTGATTATCATGCAGTGCTCTTACTGTGGTGTCCAACAGCTTTTCCCTCAGATTGAGGAGATCATGGTTCAACCTCTGAGAGACTCTCGTGACCACTATGAAGAGCTGAAACAAATTGATGACGCCATGACAGAGGTAGAACCTATTCTATTCTATCTAGCTATCTTCTGTCTATCTATTTGCACTGTCGGGCTTTGTTCAGACAGACGTGTCAAACTAAATCTGTTGCTAGTCACCTGACACTCATAGTTACATAGTAAGTAAATTGTAGCACTATTACAACCAGCTTATGTTGTACAACATAACATCAAAACGTAGGCTTGTTTGGTGAGTAGCAAAGCTAGAGTCACTGTGATATGAGCCAGATTGCTAAAACATACACATACAAACACACATAGACACATACATGCCAGTCAAATGTTCACAAATGCATACCCCAGTACACTTTTCTCTGAGATCCCGTTACTTACCAGGTAGCTACTGTGACTATTATATGTAAAAACAATTTTGGAAACATGCTTATTCACTTCCTTGCTGAAAGTTAGATAAAAGGATTGATGCCATTCTCAGATCTGTACTGTAAATATAAGGCTATTGCCAGAAGATAGTTCTCTTAGCTTGGTGCAACTACTAGAAGCAGAGTGAAACAGCTTGCCTGGCTCTGTCCAGCACCTCCAAAGAATAATTATGTTAATCTTTGCCAGAAAGTGAATAAAGCATTTCCCAAAATGACACATTTATGCTGTGCTTTTTCAATTTGGCAATGCAAAACTATTATCACCATAAACAATATAACAAGTTCAGAATGAAAAATAAGAATATAACAATATCTAAATATTATTGTTATTATTTATTTATTTTATATTTTGTGGCACCAATCATGCGGTCAACATTTCATATTGTGACCTCGTGAATAAGGCTGAGAATAAGACTGGTTTGAGCCTACACACATGCAGTGATCGCAGGCTAAAGTGATACATCTGCATGGTCGCAGACATGTCATTGTGCCTGTGTGGACTAACCAAACTAAATTTAGTTTGGAGAACACCGCCAGTCTAAGAGCTTAAAATAATGGCAGTAATACAAGCTTCCTGCTGCGCAAAGGAAGCACGTAGAGAACAAATCCAAGTCAATCTACACTGTCATTTAAGCTTTTCACCTGGAGCTGTTATAATCTGTTATGCAATTTGTTTCACATGGGTGGGATCACATACACATGCACGTCCACGCCCATCAAACCACTTGCTAACATAAAGGTGTGTCTTTTGTTCAATGAGGCACAGAAGAAAAAAACTGAAAATATGTCATTAGGCGGGAAGAAGAAGTAAGCTCTGCAGTGAGTGAGTGCAGTGGTATCTGTGTAAGTAAAAGCAACTGACTCCTTGGTTATGCTTTAGTGTTTAGCGTTAGTGTCATGAGTGTGCTCTGTCTCTGCCTCTCTTTGGCCTCTCCACAGCAAAGCTCCTCTATACTGAACTCTATCTACAAAAGCCAGACCTTTATGAATGCGCTGCACTTTCATCACTTTGGATTCGCCTTTTAAGTGTTCATTTCAATTTACTCACAAGGAGGAAAACCAACAGGGTAATCCCGTTTAGTCGCTTCAAGCCGAATTGGTTCAGCATGAGAAATTCTTGGCAAGTGTGAGGGTCTCGGTTGTGTGGAAGTTAAATGGCCTACAAAGGAAAAAAGAAAGAAAGAATGAAAAGTTGAACCGTTTATGAGAAAGAAAGAAATTAAATATAAAGCAACTCCATGTCAATTCTTTAATATATTGAGACCAAATCAACCAATTACATAAGCAAGCACAGTTCTAAAATAAAAATATTTAGTTTTTATATACCAGCTCTATTTGATTGCTACATTATCATGACTTTTACATATGATTTAGTTTATTTTGCTGTTGTAACAGCTGAAAACAAAGTGGTGGAATTGTTGCTCGTTTGTTTCCTTCTTAAACACCATGTTTCCTTTTTTTTTTACAGTGACAAGATACAACATTTTCCGCACATGAATTGAACCTTTAACATCCTTTCTGTTATTTTACATTGACCTTTTCCACAGAAATAGGATGAAGTTGCCTCTAGACTCTGAGTAGGTTTTGAC
Organism: Larimichthys crocea; assembly: GCF_000972845.2. Classification (NCBI taxonomy): domain Eukaryota; kingdom Metazoa; phylum Chordata; class Actinopteri; family Sciaenidae; genus Larimichthys; species Larimichthys crocea. Next base: position 15,881,283 of record NC_040017.1, on the reverse strand, counting down.
TTTCCTCATAGGGAAGCCAATAACACTCCCTCACAGCTCTAAGGCAACTTCAGCCCAATAGCCTTTATCTATGGTGGACGATAACCACCCAAACTTTTGGTGGTCAGGCATGGTTTGTGCTGATCTAGGCACAGCTCTCAGTCAATGAGTTGTTTTTTCAACATAGTTTTAGTTGTGGCTTTCCTCCTTAACACCCTGCTGTTTCTCTCAGCCTAATCCAAGCTCTTATTTTATTGCAGGGGTCTTCGTTTGTGTTCAAATTAAGGAAAGACTTTAAAAAACATGACTGAGGCCTCAGTGAAGACGTTCTGCGCTTCGTTGATGACAGTTGGATCGGGAGGGCGAGAAAAGAGACTGCTTGGCTACATACTGAACTAAACTTAGGCATCAAGGTGGCATATCTTGAACTTTGACTTAGACTTTTGCACTGGATGTAACAGAAAGAGACCTGGTGACCTCTCTGTATATTTATGGTGTTCATGTTGTTGCTCCCTATTTTTATTTCATAGTGCCTCGAGAGTTTAAAGGACCATTTTTTCCAAAACACGTACTAAAAACCTATTTAAAGATTGATCACCATGCACTCTGAAAAAAATATATATATACCATGGCTGCAGAATGGACCTCACAAACTAAATAAGGAAAATGATTTATTTTTTCCAAATTTTTCCAGTAGAAAAAAAAAATGCCCCAAACTGGGATGTTTTCACCTCACTGTAGCAATAAGTTTTTTGATTGATATAGTCCACTGGGTGTTTCCCAAAGAATAATGCATCTTCGCATCTTTATTATTTTTGTTCACACACAATGAGCAGTTCATTAAACCATCACATGTCTGTATTCTCTTACCTGCAACACTTCCTAATAAAAGAAAGCCACATAGGTGCATATATTGTTTAAGGTGTTACACAATTTGTCCTGTAAAAACATTTTAATATCTCATAATACATGTAAAACTGTGATTTGTATGTCTGTTCATCTGTCACACCCTGTCTTTATATATAAAGGTTACACAACACATTTCAGAGTGTCGTCTATGTTAAAAGGGCTACTGTGTTTCCACAGTAAGTCAACTCCAGTCATTTTATGTGATGGAACAGACTTGAAAGCAACAAATATCAATGAGGTCTGTCAGAGAAAAGTTAGAAATAAACTTGGATGAATTAAATTAGCCTGTAAAGTACCATACAATGATCACACAGAGTGAAGCAAGTTCTTTGTGAGTTCAAAGTGAAAACGTACTTGCTGACTGTGGACTTCAGTGTACCACATGATTCATTACTTCATACTGTATATAAACATTAAGGCTTCCACCTTCGCAATCAGCTTTTTCTGGAGCGTTCAGCCAAACTACACAATCTTTATCAGTTTGCTCAGTTGTCACGGAGATGGATCCATTGCCATGCAAGCTTAGTAGCTGATGTGATTTAACTGATTTTCACTTTCAGGACTTTTTATTCTATCTTGAGCTGCTCATAACAGCTACATGCGGGTCAACAGATCTCTATCACAACTAAAGAGAACTAGCTGCTGCTGAAGACCATGTGATACAAGGATGTGGAAAAAGTTTGAAAATGAACACTTTGACAGACAGCATAATACAATACAGCAAGTGCCTTTCTCATTGTGGAAACATTTCACTTAGGATAATTGGATGATTGGAACATCTTTTACAAATAGTATGAAGTTAAATAACACATCATACCTCAAACTTTATAGTTTATACTTTACTTCGTTTCTCTTTTGACACTACAGACTGATGTTTCATTTGATGTATAGTGCCGCGTGATCTTCACATCCTGAGTTGTTGTGGAGACGTTCCAGTTATACACGGCTTCTCTGCCCATCGTCCTGATTGAGTTTTATTTTATTGTCATTTTTTAGACTTGAGGGCTAGAATACAGTCAACGTGTGTTGAAATATGACTAGTTATCCAGTTGTGTACCACCCAAAGGTGCTACTTATCTCAGCCTGCACCACGCCCCTGCTTTCCTTTTGAGTCATATCAGGTGTGGGTGGTTTCCCTCCAGCTACTCCACGGTGTTTTTATTACTGTGGGTTTTTGGCAATATGTTGCCAATTACTCCAGAGTGATTATCGCCTCAACTGTTGCCCTTGTCTGTCTCTCTCACACACACACACACACAAACACACACTGAATGCCACCTACATAGCTATGAGGAAATCATATTATCAATTCAGAGTAACGCACACTATGACTCACCAACTTGTACTAAATGTTTTTGTCTAGGCTTGTTTGTGCGTTCCAAAATCAAGTAGGAGAATTAATAAAAGTCAACTTCACTCCTCTAGTTGTGTCGCTTTAATCTGATAAATCCTACGATTCATTCACATTTTCATGGTCTGATTTATTTATTTTTTTTTGTCTGATCTGTTGTGTGCATACTGCTGTTCCCACTTGGAAGTCAAAGCAATAAAAAAAAAAGAAAAGAAAAACAGGCCGCATGTTATTGCTGAGAAAGTGGGTAAACACATAGTGTTGTATGAATGAACGTAATTACCCATCACCTTCTCCACATAGCGTGAGAGAGTGTATTTGACGTTAACCAGCAGGAATGCTCTGAGGAAACAACATGCTGTCTTATCATCAGATGATACTGCACGGCGCTCTGCTGCATTGCCAACGATTAAAGGAGAACTATTCTACCCCTTTTCCACCAGTTCACACAGTTCCCAGGTGTCTTAATGACATGTCCGTGAAATCCTTTGGTCAGAGTGGTGCTGCCCAGTTGTGTGGCACTATGGATACGGGCAGAGTTCCCAGACGCTCAAGGAAGCTACGTGGTTTCTGTGACAAGTTGAGACAATGTCCACTATTTTTATTATATTTTAGTGTCTTGTTTGCTTATGAGAACTAAATGCAGAAGACTTGTTAAAATACTTTTTTTTATTTTGCCCGTAAGTAAGTGCACTAATAACCTTTCAGTTCATACATCAAAAGATGTAAAAATCCCTCAAATTGAGCATCCACCCAACCTGCTACCTTGTTACTCATTGGACTGTTAAATGTTTTTACAAGTGCAACAATAATTAACGTGAGTGATATCTAAAACCGTTTAGTCATTCACTTCGCCTTGAGGCTGGGTGTCACATCATGTTTAACTGCCATTATACTTCAATGGGCCTGTTTGTTGATGTGAAAGTGAATACGGTATCGACTACAAAAGCACCATGAAGCTGTTTAATTTTTTTCTCTGCACAATATCAGACCTAAGCACGCATGCAAAGGAAGGTGTGGCCCTTTTTACAGTGACATTTGATCGGTGGTTTGCTACATGATCCATGATAATTCAAAGACTTTGACTTTGATGGTATAAGACATAATATATTGTAATATATTTTAAATCAAACATATTTAATTAGATAAGGTTGGGAGACGTATAAGAAACAGATTCAAATATGAACAATCAAAATTGAAGTAGTGGAAGACGAGACATCCTGGTTCTTGATTAATTAAAAAAAATATTTTTGGAAAGTGTCTCTTCAGAGCCACATAAGACATTATTTATCTGTTTGCACAGGGTGCTGATTATCGTTCTGGTTGTTCTGAAGGCATTCCTCTTTGTTTGGTGAAAACTGGTGCAGTCTGTGTGTGACTTTTTGTCCATATATCTTATAGTGTTCCCCAGGATGGATCCATTACCTTTTTTGACCCTACCACTTGGGGGCGACAAAGTTATCCAACACATTGTGGCTTTAATTTTCATTATTTTTATACTGTCAAATTATGAAAATCAAAGCCACTATGTGAATATAATATTATATATTATATTCTTACAGTGTCCCTGAGGGCTTTGTTACTTTATTTTCAGTTCTTTATTTTTTCAATTTGCTTCAAAGAGAGACACACACAGAGAGAGAGAGAGATTGTTTGAACCAATGAATTATTAATACTGCCAATTTTCTGCAAATCCCTGCAGCTTTATTAGTACCTGTCAAAAGTTATGAGCAAAAGTCATGCAGATGCGTATTCTCTATATTAATTGTGCAGGAACTACCACCCACAGCTTTAACTGTGTTATGAATGATGGATTAATCTGAAGACAAATCTACACTGGTGGTCTAACAAATCCAATAAGTTCGAGCCAGGAGAAAGTTTAAAATGCTTTGAGAAACCGAAAGGTAATTCTATCCAACAGTTTTATTGCAGCTTATCAGGTAAAACGCATGTGAGAAAGACGTATACAGGAATGTTGATCAAAATTGATAAAATATTCAGTTTTCAAAGCAGCACGGAGAGGAGAGGGAAAACACCCACTGTCTTTTGTGGCCGCAGTGTTATTTACTGTTTATGCTGTGCAATGAGCCTGTTTTGACTTGACTACAGTATAGGCAGTCACATGTTCAAGAGAATAGAAAGTTCTTGATACAAACCCTTTCTTTTTTTTGTTCTATCATCCAAAAGACATCTTGGAGCCATCTCTAAAAAGCTCTTTAAACTTCATGTGAGTTCTGCAGAATTCTCATTAAAAGAGAGATAGATTTACAGGTGTACTTAAGACTTTTGGCAATCACTAAGGAAAATGTCATTTTCTATTTCCTCCTTTCCTTCTTTTCTCCTTTACTTAGTCACAACTTTCCCAGGTCAGAACGCACCGTGGAGAATTCCTCCCAGCATGTGCTGGGGTAAAAGGGCATTGTGTGTATGTGTGTGTCCGTGCATGCACACGCGTGTGTGTGCTGTCAACAAGCTTTCCAAAGGCTTGCAGCAGGAAGCCGTTGATGATACATGGTCTCCTTTCATGGGAATCTGGGTAAAATACAAAACACATGGTGTGGGATAGACTCCAACTGTTGTACCTGTAATATTACCTTACTGTCCATGTATCTGTTTTGCATTACTTCCAGAGTGTCATGCAGTTTTTACAGTAATCTGAATGTGTAAACTGTTGGATTCTCCGCCAAAGTCTAAACACATGCATGTTCTCCATTTATCTTTTGCCGGACCACAGATTGTTGTTCTGGGGAATGAGTCAGCCACACAGGCTTTTTCTCTGCTCACCAGACAACAGCGAAGCCCAGACCTGTTTCATGTGAGCAAAACACGCATGCAGACAAAGCCATGCTTGTGGAAGAGGCAGTTAAATCATGAGGGATGGCCCATTCCCCTGACTCCAACATTCAAGAATGCCCAGTTCCTTGTTTGAGCACCAGGGACTGCAGACACAAGCCAGATTTACTGAAGACAGTTACATCCCTGACAAGAATGGCAAGAAGTCAAAGGTCAGAAGGGAGAGTTAACCCTGAATTCTGGTCATGCATTTTTGTGGCGGTGGAAACAAAGAACAGTGTTTGATGGTGTAAATCTAACCACCACAACAACTGTTTTTCTTTACTCCCTCTCTTAGAGAACACACCCACTGAAGCAGTAACTCCTTCTTTAATTGAACCTCTTCTCTCTTCTCTTGTGGTATCCTTGTTAAAGTTTTGGTTCTAGTTTTATACGAATAACCCAATCTAAAAACTTACACGTTGGTTTACAGCTACTTTTTATTACAAGACCTCACACGTTCAGCCAGAGGGCCCTGAGACACCTGTGCTACATCGTAATAAAACAGGTTTTAAACTTAATGTTTACATAATTTTATGTCTTGGTTTGTGTCTCATTCTTTAAAGATAGTTTCATTGTAAATAAACAACATCATTATTACTCACCTCTCATCCTCCAGGTGTATAAATCCTCATAAAAACTTGCAGTGGCTTTTTAATTTTTTGAATGTTTCCATTGTTTTCATTCCGGTATATAAGAGCAACCACCAAAAGCTGATGTGCAATACAACCTTCTTCATTTATGGGAAAGCATATTACGTCATCTTCATGTGCACACAGTACTCCATAGAGTACCTAATTTGACTGAAAACATTTCTTTGTTCAGTGTATTGTATTGCAAGCTATCTCATTTCTCATGATGAGTACATCATCCATCATAATATCATATATCCACACCTCTCCATACAGTTTGTTCTCTTGTAGGCCACTGCAGTAACTATCAAAGGCAACATTGGTTTAAGTAAATATTGAAAGATCTGATTTCCAAAGAGCAGTGCACATAGAGGCTATCTCAGCTCAAGTATCCATTTCCTGAATACCAGCATCATTTAGTTAGTTTCCTTGGCTTTCTAAGCTGCATCATGCAGCTGAGACCCCCCCACAAAATACACATAATTTGATATGTGTGGTGATATGTGTTGTTAGAGAAAAACAAGATCTGTTTGTCTGTGTTTATCCTAAAAAGTGTTGTTGCTTTTTTTTTTGGGTCGTATTATGCAAGAAGCTGAACTTTATGGTGATTTTGTACTTCATGGTTGCAAAGGTCATTGATGCTCTGTCAACACAGCACACCAAAACTTTTGCCTGATCAAACTTTATCTTTACTGTCTTTATTTTATTATCAAACTATAATTTTTTTATGCATCTCAGTCAGAGGCGGTGTTGTGATGAATTTGCATGTAGGTTTTTAGGAGAGAAACAAGAACAGATTGGCGCTCACTGGGTGAAAGCAAATATTAGAGGCATGCAAACAACACAAACTGGGACATGGAAAAATTTGTTTTCCACAAGCTATCATAGCTGTTGAGAAACTTTGGTGCATATTTTCTTACACTTTAACTCCCCGTGGTTACTTCTTCATGCTTTTACACTTTGTATGTGTTGAAACAGAGGTAATTATTTTATATTTACTATTTACAGTGTTATATTCCTTTCACTTAATTAGACCGTGCACACATAAAAACAAAAGCATCACTGTAATAAAAGACAGTCTTAATCTTTCCCCTCATTTACAATTTACAGCCTTCAAAAACCAGACATTTTACTGGTGTGCTGTTTTTCTGGGAAGAAGCAGCTAAATTAATCGTTCCCCCAGTCGACCAGAGCACCAGAATTGAATTATGTAGATTCAATAACACCATTACATCTATAAATAATTACAATTATGAGGATCAATTAATAATCACATGGAATGCTGATTGGCTTTTTTGTTCCTCACACGTTGTACACTCAGTATGTCAAAAGAGAAGCAGTGAGAAGCAGCTGGACAGTTGGAAATGTTAATCCCAGTGCATGGAAAGGGAGCGGCAGTTCAGTTTGTTTACAGCGTGGTAATCTGGAGAAGGCATCTTGATTGTGTGCTGGCAGAACATCAGCAGCTGTGCCGTGACTGCCGGGCCACTCGGCAATTGCACTGGCCTCTTATCTGTTGTGAATAGCAGGCCTAATGACAGATGGACATATGGAGTATATGGTTTCAAAAAAAGGCCACCAGCAAGAAGTGCCTTAAAGTCTTCACTCGGTAATCTCAGTCTGTCTGATTGGAATAGAGTTAGGTTTTGCTATACGTGATGCTAATCACTATGTAATATAATAATACCATTGCAACCCATTTAACAAACTTTTTTTTTTACATCCAACTTTGTGAATTTAGGGTTTATTTAGAAAAACAGTGATGCCGATTGTTAGAACAGTGGAAAGATTAACAAAGACAACCGTGGTGGGTTTTCGGTTCATTATTTATTGTGTTTCTGTACAGTTTGACGTGTGCTCTATCATTATCTGTGAGGTAAGATTACTAGTTTTGTCAGTGGAGTTTGGTGGGCCGTAAAGCATATCGGTTTTGGTCTGAGATGTTGGTGCTCTAGTGCGACATCTAGTGACAGTGATTTTTATATATATGGTCTTAATGGGTAGTATTACAGTAAAGTATGACCTACTGAGCAACTGCTAAGGAAGTTATGTAAAATTACTGGTTTGGTAAATAGAGTCTTGTGGGCTGTAGCGCCCATTTGTTTTGGTCTAAGATGCTGATACATGTTTAATGATTCACCTCTGAATGACTCCCAGCAACCTAATTAAATGTCCCCCACAGAGAATTAGTAGTAATTTCTACTTTAACCTCAGAAAGCCATGAGTTTGATTAATTAAATACCAAGGAGATCTTTCCTGTATCCTGAGCAGATGTTTTCTGAGTCATGTGCTTCCTCAAGAACAAGACTTTAATCAACGCCATCTGATGAAGGGAAACTTTCTGAAGATTCTTGGCCATGTATCATCTACCTTTACCAACCAATAATACACTCTGTAGTAGTTGGAGATACATGTATTTACGTTTGTATAAAAAGGACATTAAGGTTTGTTAGATGTGTACATACGACACACTGGTTCTATAATTACCATGAGCGCATGGTAGATGCTCAAAGTGTTTGTATACGACTTTTCTAGAAAGAAAGAGAGAGGTAGCTCCACCTTAGCTATTAGATCATAACAGCTTTGACCTCCCATAATGGGGAAAGATAAATGATACGTTCCTATGCATGTGTTTAAAGTGGGATTGTCTTTCATCTCCCACTGGGACTCTGCCAGGAAAGATTTTCACTGTGGGGTTTAATGCTCCGAGCTATAAGCCCAAACATGTTTATCTATTTTTGCAACTCAAAAGAAACTTTTTTTCCCCCTTATGTACGTCCCGATGTCTCTTTCTTTCCTTCTCTCTCTCTCTCTCTCTCTCTCTCTCTCTCTCTCTCTCTCTCTCTCTTTCTCTCTGTCATTACCTTTATGGGTATTTCCATGGAATTCTTTTGTAATGTAAGTGATTGTGTGGGATGGGGAACTATAAGTAGGGGTGTGATGTGTGCTTTTTCTTGGAGAGGCAGGGGTTAAATGATCCCTCCTCTGTTATTTCACCATGTTTTTCCTTTGAACTGTGCCCCCGCTGGTGATGACACAGGAACATCTGGATGCCACTACGGCAGTGAGTAATACTAAATAATGGAGAATCATTAAACAGTATCCAAATAGTTGTGTACTTTGGATTATGTAACCAGAGATCATCAAAACAACTCCTTCTCTCTCTCTTCTTCTTCTTCGAAGGTTCAATTCAAAGTCTTGTTTTTGTCTTGTTTCTTTTTCTTAGGTGCTGGAATAAGAGGCGATATGTGAAGTATTCAGGTCCTTTACTTGAGTAAAAGTGGCAATGTCCAATATATTCCACTAATAGTAATAAAATTATGTTACAGTATTTAATTAACTTGAGGTCGAATTCCTCGCTTGAATGCAGAGAAATTTCTTTCTGATTCTTTTTGATAGTGACAATTGAAGGTATAGTGAGAGTAAAGGGCCAGAGATCAGATTCAAACCCTTTGCTGTTGTGGCAAGGCCTGAACCTTTGTACCAGGGCACCCCAAGATGATCATAATTTATATATATTATATTTATCTGTCAGGTGATTAGTAACTTAGTGGAGTGCCAGTGTCTTATTTCTTGTGAAACCCTGTTTCTGTTCTGCTTCAATAGTCTTCCTGTATGCTTGATGAGAATGACTATTATCATATTGCTATTATTACTGTGAGTGTTCTCTCTTTCTATTCTTCTAAGACTTAACGTAAAGCACATTTTGTTCCCCTTGATATGAAATTCACTATATAAATAACTCTCCTGCCTCGCCTCTAGATTTTTGTCTCCCCGCCGTCATCCAACTTTTCTCTTTTCTACCCTCTTTCTTTTCCTCCATGTGTGCCTGTGCTCCAAAAGGGTTACTCTGGCCCCAGAGCCCCACACATGTAAGGGGATATCTCCTCAGCCTAAAGAAGGGAGCTCGCTGAGTGCCGGCACTGCCCCCGACACATTGCAAAAGCAGTTAGAGGGAAGAAAAGAAGGGTAGCAGTCCATTCCTCTGATGATATGAAAATATCATCAGAGGACTGTAAGGAAGCTTAATTTCAGCTCCTGCAATCCTTTTGTAAATACTGTGCACATTCTCAAAGCGTACACGCACACAAATGCACACACAAACACTTCTGGCATCTGTCTGAAGGAGGGATCAACTAGATCAACCACAGAGCTTGGCTCTCCCCCACTCTGGCTGTCCTCATTTCGCGGTACTGCAGAGGTGAAACATCATCTGCTTGTTGGTTGTGGAGGCTTTCTGATTACCTCTGAATATATTCTGTTGAAGCAAACCATTATGGAGGAAAATATTACACCATTTCAGGGAGTATTAGGGGTATTACTACTTGGCTTGCATGGCAATCAGTCCACAATGCAAATATTGTCTTTCTGTATCCAGAGTTTTCAGTCTCTACTATGAAAGTAACATTTTCCAGCTGGGGAATATTCTCTTAATCCATGCTACTGCGTTTATTTAAAAAGTGATGAGATGCAGTAGAGTCCAGCTTTTGGTTAAATTCACTGGTAATAATTGCTGTTTTGGTGAAAAGCACTATCTGGGTGGCACAAATCCGCTGTCAGATGCTGAATTTTGTGCAAGTCCACGCACATGCACACACATAAACGCACACATGACTGGAATGCAGTATTAACCCCAAGCTGTAGTCAAAGCCGAATACCTCAGAAATAAGCACAGTTGTCCCTCATCAAAGTACGGATGCACTTCACTTCACTTCTAAAAGTGGAAGTGTGTTTGCAGAAGTTGAGGACTGATTGATTTTAATATTTTAATTTCTTTCTTTAAGATCTAAATGGATGTCTCAAATATAAATGACATAAAAGATATATAAATCTTTATCTGCATTTTCTTATCGTAGCTCTTTAATGATGTCAACGCATTTCAAGTATAAATTGGTTTTGTTATTTCACAACTGCAGGAGGCTTTTAAGATTACATCGTGTTCAGATAAGAAAACTTCTGCAGCTGGATCGGATGGATTAAAAAAGCAAACACATAGAGAGTCGAACCAGACAAGACTATGGTGTCTATTTCACAGGTTTTGCCTTTAGGAATGCAAATAGCTTCTCTGCTTTTCAGCTGGAACATCCAAGAGAATATTCCAGCACATTTGAGCACAAAACATGGACAAAGAATATGATGAAATTATCTATTATCGCTTTAAAACTCAAAGCAGATGTCACATAAATATAACCCTCAGTGTCTTTCAGTGGTTTTCACTTTTGCTTCTTCTTACACAATACACAAACTCAACAGATTTTTCTCTTCTCCGGCTCTTTCTCTTAAAAAAGGCCAGTGAGCGAAGGCGCTGACGTGGTTAACCATACACTGCTCATTGTGTCCGTAATGACTGCAGGACAACGCAATTGCTAGTTAATCATAAACACCCTCTGTACACTGTAGCTTGTGTCTGTCTTTGCTATCTGCCTGAGTCATTGCATGCAAACAGCCCCACACAGCTACTGCACTTTGGACTGCTGTGTGTGTGGATGCTGCTTAGAAATTCAGAGTGAAACAAGTGCAACAGGCAAGCTCATTATTTCTGAAACAAAGCTCCAAAATTGTTTGACATTTTCATGTTTGCAGACAGTGAGGAATGTGTTAAATTGACTTTAGAGAATCACTTCCCATCATCTAAACCTCAGCCTGCAGCTATTTAAATACTCCAACTAAGATGTAGCTTGAGAATACTTGAGGACTAAACTCGCATCACAAAGGGAAGTGTTTGCCTGACCTCCAGTCTATCAAGGTCCAGGTCCCAGTTTGGTTTACCAGGCCCAGCTAACAATGTTTGCTCTGCTTTGTGGCCTCTCTGTTTGTTTTCCCCTTCACTGGAGCGACCACCTCTTGGTCTCAGCAGCACTCAAGGCCTGCCACATTTGGGGACACCAGTTTGGGACTGGGGCCCACCCAGAATGCAGTGCATCAGCCGTTAGAGATAACACTCAGGTGGTTTAGGGCTGGGATGACGCCCTCCCTTTTGCAACACACACACACATACACACACATAAACACAGAGTGGTAATCTACCATTTAATGTGGCTCTGAGATCTTCCTCCAGATAGGCAGCTTTTCTCTGTTTGGCTGCTCTCACTGTGCTTCGCTTTGTCAAGCTTTCCCTCCAGGACATCATAAAATCAAATAAGATACGTCAGGAGAATAAAGGAGTTACTGTATTTTGTTTTTTTTCTGCTGGAACCTGTTACTCAACAATACATTGTCATGGAAGGTAATAATAGATTTATTTCTGAAGGCATCGTAGCTGGAGAGAAAAAGATATAGTAAAGAAAAGTAGGAAAAAAAGTGAAAAGTTCAAATCGTATACAAGTTTTGCTCTTAAAAGTGGTTACGAGCTCGTATAAGATTAACATAACATCCTATATCTTTGCTTTCCTCGCTGTGTGCTGTAGGCGTTAGACTGATTTTCACAGTAATAGTCTCAGTTTTACACTCTCTGGCTCTGTGTGATGTAAATAATTACGCTCACTGTGCCAAAAGGATGTTATCAGAAGGATTTATCTAAATATAAGATGAGATAGTTTGACACGTTTATGACAAATTGATTGCTTTATCATATTTATCTTGATTTAAATAAAATAGACTAGATGTTTTTCAAAGATATCTTTTGTTTTGTCTTTTAAAGCTACTTCATATTGTTTGCTTTTTGATCCCCGCCAGCTGCAGCTTATAGTTTTCCCAGCCCTTTTATTTATTTATCCTCACAACATCCACAAAACTATGATTTACAAATCCCAACAACACCTTTGTTATAATTGTTGGAGAGAGAGGGGGGGTATTATTAGTTCAGCCTACTTGCTGGAGTGCAACCAGGATCACATGAGGCTTTTTAGGGGGATGGGCAGAGAGTGTTCAGAGGGTGGTATGGCTTTAAGAGTTTACTACCATCCCTGCACTCACACACACACACACACACACACACACAACAGAAAGTTTGGAGGCCATGCAGGCAAGCAGTGGGATACCGACGGATAGGAAGTGACGGGACTGCATGAATTGCAGAGAGAGAGAGAGAGAGAGAGAAAAGAAGGAGAAGACGGGAATATCAACACAAAGCAGAATGAGAAGCAACGTGTGATCATCGGACTGTTGGCTGTAGTGCTGAGACTGAAATGCGCATGATCTTATCAACAACACCGGAGAGAGACTTTCAATGGAAGTGAACTAGACTACCACAAGTGAAAAGCAGAGATTTTAGTAAGTGGATTTGTCGTCTGAATTTCCATGAGCGTGCTTGTAATACTTCTAAAAAAAAAAAAAGTGCTGGCACACTGGAGACCATATGGGACTGCGATCTACAAACTATAACCCCGCTTTGAATATGAAGGAAAAGACTTTACGGAAAAAGCCAACAGAATAGTTGGTGTTGGTGGTGTTTGTGGGTGGTGGATGGGATATGAGCGCAGATCTTTGGATCTCGCTTCGATTTTTTTCCACTGTTGTCCGGTTCAGTTTTGCGTCTTCGGGGATGTTTGCGAGTTGCATCTCTGCGCCTTCAGTTCGGATACTGACCCGTCTCTGCGCCCTGGTGCTGGTAGTCGCTGTGGGACTCTGCTCGGAGCTGAGGGTCCGGGTCCGGCTCTCTGACGGACTGGTGACCGAGGAGGTGTTGGAGGCGGACAGTGAGAGAGACACGATTTCGCTCGAGTTCAAGCAGGGAGACGGGACGCTCATCACCTTTGTGGCGGACTTTAAACAGGTGAGATGTCATTTCTCTTCAACGTGATGATGTGAGATATGAAAGATGTGACTAGAAAGTCTCCAGTTAACTGTACATTTATCTTGAACCGGCACACCTGAGCTCACTTCTTGGTTCCCAAAATAAAGGCTGGTACCCATGGTACTCCTTCAGTTATCTCCAGTAACTAAAACATGTTGGTTAAGTGGGTTAAGTCATTTATTACTTAATCATCATTCAAATCCAAGATAACACTATTTCAGGTTTTATTTTGGGACCTCCTGGAGATCTCTCAGGGGCTGTTAGTGGTCCCCAGACTTCACTTTGAGAACCACCATTGATTGAATTAAGATGTTCAACACTTTCCTGTAACACAGGACAAAAATCTGACTGTACAAGGTGTTTCACATGACCTGAACACCCCTACCTGAACAAATCAAAGTCATGTCAAAGGTGAGGTCATTAGCCCCAAAACAAGATTTCTTCTTAAGATTCTTGAATGAACTAATAATATCAGCCACAAAACTATATCCCACCAAGGCTGACATAGAGTAGCCACAGTGGCCTCTTGAGTCAAGCTAAATGGTTACTACTTGGCAAGGATGCATAAAGGAAATAACCCCAACAGTCTAAACTCCCTGGTGCAGACGCTGTAAACCGCACATAAATTAAAGCAGAACTTGTTTCCTTCATCTTTTCCAACTCCGTGGGGGTATCACAGAGGTCAAGACAGCTGCTGCTCCTTAGATGTGGATGTCCACAGACCCCCATGGCCTTCAAACCCCTGCTGCTCACTGGTCCAGCCCAGAGCTCATTATCAGCCACCATATTTAGCATTCTTCTAAAAGTAGATAAGCAGGTCAAGTGTCCCTTCCAGACCGGCATTACGTTCATGATTTTTTGGAAAGACGATGATGTTTCACTTTCGACGATGACCACTCAGAGACACATAAATGTCAGTCCTGGAAGGAAAACTACAACTGCTTTGTGTAAAGGGTGTTGGAGCTGGTGGTGGTGTGGGGACTCACAGAGCAAAGGCATGTGTCTGTGATGGTTGCTGTCACACAGAAGCTGACAGGCTGGCGAGATGTGAAGGGGGGAGATTTACCAGGATTAAGTGGGCATGTCTGACCTTTTTGATCTGCACGTCTGGTTCACTAACCAAAACAGCTAATTTGGAGTTGAAAGAAGAAGAGGCCGTCGCCCCCAATCATTGGTGACAAACTAATATAAAGAGACGTACACTGATCTGTGACCAGGGTTGGTTGATAGTGCAAGGCGCCCTGTGTTGCTGTATCCTTCCAAGCATACACACACACACACATATGGTTTTGTTTATTTGAAGAAAGCCAATAGAATCTCTTAGATCACTTTACTTTTCCGCTGCCTGATTTATCTGTTACAGTTGTAGGCCCCGGCCTCCTTGCCCACCACCTCCTCCCCCCACCCCGTCTCTTTTTTCTGTGTCTCTTTCTCCCTCCGTCCCCCTGTGTGTCTCTTGTTCACTTCTTCCTGCTCTCCCCTGCATGTGGTTTTCATTCAGCTCTTGTGCAGTATCTCCAAGATTTATGGAAAGTTGGATGAGCTGTCACTTCCAGCTGCCACGAATATACAGTCCAGATGAACGCATGTGGGAAGAAGAGTGTTTTAACAGGGATGTTAAACACTGGAGATTTATAATGAACAACACAGACATAGGTGGAAAGGTACTGTACAGGTTAAAGGAAAGTTACTCGTCGTTTAGTGAATGGAAGTGGTCAATCGAGCATTTCTCTTTGCTTTTGAACTAGATGCGTTTGATTCGCCCAGGATTGAGGTCAATGTTTTTTTGGGTGTTTTTTTTTTTTTTTTAAAGCTTCTGATCTTTGCTATGTCTAGGATCATTTTCAAAAAAGAACTCTATAAATAATCATCAGACACAAGCTGTCTCACTCTCTCTCTTCTGTGAATACGTGGCAGAAAACGAGATTGTAAATGTTATAGCTATTAGACAATGGTGCAGTGGTCTGCTGGATGTGAGGAGGAAGTTTAGTCAACCTTATCCAAGCAATGAATCACTGTGAGAGTCAGCCGTACAGTGATTTCTGGGTCTTGCTCTAGAGGCATGTAGACATGTGGAAAAAATGATAAGGTGCATCTTTCTCTTGACACCTGTGTGTCATGATGAGTAAATCTCCAAATGTAGATAAGACTTTCTTAAGTTCAAACATATCATGTTTATTATGTTTATAAAAGACAGGCGTCGTGGGTGGGAGTTGATCATCCGCTATTTATTCTGTAATCACATCTGTACGTTGCTTAACTCGGCTGCAAGAACATTTCGTGGGCCTATCTAACAGCTGAATCTACTCCAAATAATGTAAAATTACAGCAATCAATCTGCAGCTCAGTCACATCAACATGACGAGCTTAGTGTCATCATACAGTCTTGCAACACATGACAAATCTGATGTGCTGTTGTCACCTCGAACAGATAATTCCTCTTAAGTCGTGTGTCAGTTGCACATTCAGTACCGATCTGCTTTTCCCCTTTCAGCAACCGCTGCAACAATTTATGGTCTAACACAGTCTAAGACCTTGAGCCGAATATAAACCATGTCTTGGATATTAATCCGAGGGAAATGTCTCACATATTTGGGAGACTGTTTTTTGGGTCTTTCCAGATGTAGAATCGCTGTCAGAGACGGCTAATCAGTTTGTACTCTGCCTGTCTCTGCTTTCATGTCCGACCAGTGGGTTTGATCAATTCAGGAATGTGAGGCCTCCCCTGAGTTAACACTTGAAAAAGATTTAATTTCTGGTTTGCAATGGTGCGTATCCATGTACATCTATAACCGCATACACCATGGCTCTATAATAAAACATGTATGAAGACGTTTTTTTAATCTGTTTTGATTTATTTAAAGGAAAAATATACCAATAAGCATTTAGAGACGTAGAATCATTTGAAATTGTTGTTTAAATCTGAAAATCTTTCCTCCCACACTTGTGTTTTTAGTCTGCTGTCCTCACAGAAATACCAACATGCTTTTGTTGGTGCATAACCCACTTAAAATACTTGTTTTATTGCCACTCATAACATAAAATCATCCACTGTGGAGAGTATTTTCCTGCACTGGAAAGTTTTATTATCATCAGTACAAACACGTCATGAGTGACCAGTTGCTGTGCTGATAGGTCATGGGAGCAACAGATGTTGATGTTGGAGGCCACTTGACGCTCACGGCCTCACACTATCATGTTAAATGGGTCTGGATTTTGTAAACAATAGCACCGTGGTGAGAACGAGTGTGTGATTATTCGATTTTCATTACGTTTCAGCCTTATAAACCAGATTGTGTTTCAGCTGGGGGCAGTTTTAGCCTCAGGTCAGCTCACTCTAGTGTATTTTCTGATTGTCTTCAAAGCACAGAGGCTTTATGGATACGCCCAACAGTAAACTTGCTGTAAGAATGAATTGGAGATTCTTCGCACACACACCCTCGTGTGCTATGTTAAACACAGAATGAGAGTTGGGGGTTGGGGAGGCAGGTTGGTTGGCCTTTCTCCTTGCCCTCCCTTTGGGATATACAGTAGAGTATATGTGATCCATTTTGGCAGATGCCCATTCTTCGTCCTCTCACAGCCTTCACACGCTGTGTCAGCCATTAAAATAGTTGAAATGGATTTGGACTGTGGCCTTTTATTAGCTATTAAACAAACACTCTCCTGTGTGAGAGGCTTACTGGCAACCTATCTTGTTCGTTCTCTTTTTTTTTTGTTTGTGGGAAATGCCCGTGTTTGCCAAATGAAGCAACTGACGGTTGTTTTGTACTGTACATCAGTTGCAAGTCGGTGCAATGCAGTCACACTTTTCCTTTTCTTTTGGCTGCCACTCCTTGTTTCTTACTCAACCCTGAAACACCATCCCACTTTGTCACTTGCACAAACTTGTAAAGTCTTTTTTTTTTTTTTTTTTACACCAAACTGTCACCTATTCCAGGAAAATGTTGTTGCTTCACACACTGTTGAAAACACATTATAGGGGCATATGAGTTTTCATCTCTAACACCGTTAAAGGTCACAGTGAGTCATCTGTATATCACCATCATACTTTGAAATCATGTGAAAAAATTGTCCCCGGGCTGAGTGAAAATGACACAACTGTGAATAGACTTCAGTTTTTCGTCCTTAGTCCCAGTAAATCCTCAGATATTCAAGCTTCTGATTACGTTGAGCGGTACCTTAGAAGACCTCTACTCCCGCACAGTTCCCCTTTTTCATGTCATGACTCCTTTTATGGAAGAGATAAACTCCCCAGATAAATTACTGCATAATAAAACTGAAAGATGTGTGGTTCTGAGGAACTGTACCGCTCTTACTTGCCCTTATTAGAAATCTCTGTTTGACTGCTGGAATTTGTGTGCGTTCAGGTGCTTTGTGGTTATTCTGCAGAAAAAGTAATGCACTCATTTTATACCTGAGATCATTTCAGATATGGGCTGTTTTTTTTTTTTTTAATATAATGTTTTGTTTCTGCTCTTTACATCTTTACATCAACGTGAGCAGTCAGTGGATCTTTTCAAAGATGAACCCATGGACTTAAGGCTTTCTCTTAGCCACCCTTTGTTCCTCACTGACTCTGAATCCTAGGAAAATAGCTTCCTCTGTGGCCTTGTTGTGGCCCTTCAAGTCCCCACATGGGCCCCCTTTGGCCTCTTGTGGCCCCCTCGGCCCCTGTTGATGTCTTTATTCTTTATCCTCCTCCCACCAGCAGGCCAGATGTTCATCTGTAATGCTTCTGATAAACACAAACCTTTCCATTCCCACAGTCATGCAGGGAGAGACAGCTATCATCCACCTTCTTTTTATTTTATTTTATTTTATTTATTTTTTCCAGCGATGAGGGACAGGCACAAGGACTGCAGGTTGCTGTGGTAGCCTTTGATAGACAAGGAGACAGTAGTTGTGGTTTGCACCGTGCATAGTTGTGATCATTTCTAACGACCTCAGAGGTTTTAAGATTGCACTTGGCAACAAAAAAGCTAACAAAGTGTTGGCTCTGCCAAAACCTCTGTTCTGTTCTCCAGACAGTGTCCTGAAATGTCCTTTTGTCAAATTCATGGCTACGTCCTGGCTCAGCCTGCTTAGTTTCAAACTAATTCATTCACTTGTGTTTGACTTCACTGTGCAACCCTTGTGACAGTTCACTCAGTGCTAGTGCTAATGTTATATGGGTCCACACCTGGGAATGTATTACATCACTCCTTTTCTTGTCAAATAAACTGCTCTTGTGTGTCACTTTTCCAGTCATAAAACACAGTTGCAGTTGTCAAAGTTGTGAAGTTGTGATTGGTTTTCCGGTAAATGGTGTCCCAGAAAACAACTGAAATAACATTATTCCAATATCAGCCTTTAAAAATGATACATAGTTACTTTTTTTTAGATACTGTTATCTTTAAAAGCCTTGCAACTAAATAGCTGTTTGTGTATCCCGTGCAACAGGATATGAAACTGTGGGATAGTGGTTAGAGGCTGAATGGGACTCCAGTCATCTCCATTGTTTATACCTTATCTATCTGCCTCATTTCCTTCCCTGTTAGCACTCACTGTTTGTCTCTTACTCGTTTCCTGAATGCAAAGTCTCCATAAACAGTTTGGGTGTCTAGATAATTGTGTCCAGATTCTGTGTGACTGAATAGTTCCCTCCTTGTGGCCTGCACATATTTTGCACAGGTTGGAAGACTTTTAAGGACTGAGTAGGACTGGCTGTTGGTGGAGTCCTTTTTGTTTGTATATTGAAATACATGTGTAACATTTTAATATTAACACTGCAGCAGCTGGAAAAGTAAGTTACCTTCCATTGTTGTCAAGAGAAAAACCAAGGGGAACACCTTTCTTTCCATGGCCTCAAATGTTTTTATTATCAATTCACTGCCTCTCTTTACTAATTGGTTCGCTCTTTGGACAGCCAGGTGTGACCAGCCCCAAATGTGACTCCACATTCCTGTCTTTGGAGCCTATGTAATTAGCTTCAACTCAAGCATTTCTTAGCGCAGTGGCTTTTCTCCCTCTTCTTTTGTCTGTGAGTCTGTCTCACCCTCTCTCCCTCTGTCTCCCAACGTGATCTTTAATCCCTGCCTACACCTGTGCTTTTCGACTGGGCTCCCCTCATGCACCAAGACAAATATCGTTTTCCAACACCAAACATTGGAACTCCGTATGTTGTTTTTAAAGGGGGACTCAGAGCCCTATAGGTCGGTCAGGGGTCCTACAAGTAAATAGAACATTTCATCACTTATGTTTCAACAAATATAGGCCAAAGGGATCAACTGGAAACCTTTGTGATGCTGATACTATGAGCTTTTATATATCAGAATTTGGGTTACTAAGCAAGATCAGTACCTGTTCATGAGGAAAGGGCTTTTTTTTAAATAAATATTTCAGAAACTTGTTGGTTCCTGCTCTAACAGCTTGATTGAAAAAACAAATTCAGACCAACTCAAATACATTTGCAGACCCACAGTGATCCCAAATGACTAATCAGAGCGTGGCTGACCAACAGTCCTCCCCAGCCAGCCGTCGGCCTTATCAACAGACAGGGTCTTAGAGAGGATTGGAAAACAGGAAGACCCTCCAGCACTGGGAATAGTTACTGGCACACTTTGTGTTTATGAGTGGGTCTGTGTGTGTGTGTGTACATGTGCATGCATTTGTGTGTGTTTTTAAATGCCCATCCATGTGTGCAAGTGTGATTTGGCACCCAAAGTGAGATTTACACGTGTTGCAGTACTCATTTCACTTAACTGCTCTTTAAAATAACCTCATTTTTCTTTCAGTACCGGGCTTAACACAGCTCTCGTTTTCAGAGTCAGTAAAGCAGGTATATACGCTGTGAAGAGAATGTATTTGGTTAGCTGGGTTACAACTACAGTGAGGGAGAATGTTCACTGTAAATGGCACCCTTTCAGTGTCTGAATAGGCTTTTGTTCACCTCTTAAATAACCTGGCCCACCAAAGGTAACCACCAATGAAACAGCCCCCCACCTCTCTCCTGTTTAACAGGTCTTAGTATGACCCACTAGTCAGGTTGCATGAATACAGACTTGTGTTTGGCTGTTGGCCAGTGGTAGTTTGTCTGCAAATGGCCTAAGTCCTGGGTGTCAGGGAGCAATGCTGAGGAATCTGTACTTGTGTGGATTATTTATAGCTGTGCTGACATTTACACTGCTCTGCTCGGGGAAAAACTCAAGGCTACCCTGTCCTTTGATTATGGTATTACTAGTCTTTTTCAAGACGGGGGAATGTCACTCTTTTAATTTTTAATGTCCGTACCTGGTGATTTTCTCTAAATGTTGGTCTGCAAACCTTTAATTTCATGTAGTTCTGTGGAAATGTTCTTTTAGGGGCTGACTCATTCCCCTGATATAGGCCTCGCTTCTTTAAGGACTAGTTGTGAATTCAAGTGGCCTTACTCCTCATATTCAAGCTCTAGCAAGCCTATTTTACTGTTATGTCCTAAAGGTGAATCAGTGCTTTACTATTCAGATGAATCACCAGCATTCATTTTGCCTACTACCATTTGAGCAATGGTTGAATTTACCCAGAGCACAGATAACGTTGACTCTGCTACAACAGGAAACTGTATGTACCCCCATCACTATCCCAAAGGAGCCTGACACCTGCTGCTATCATATTTGTCTGATCTTCTTTCATCCCTTGCATAATTACCTGAATAATAATAATGGATGCTGCCTGTCATCATAGCAACAGGTTTAAAACCTTCTTTAATCATGCAACATTTCACTTTGACTGTGACGGCAGAGACAAGTCTGTGTGTATGTGTGCCAGTGCTGGTTTTAGACAGGCAGAAGACAGTCTAGTCTTATCCAAACAAACAGTTGAATCCAGTAGCTCCAGTCTGGATGGAGTTGTGGAGATGATGTCATTGTTATTACTCTTTTTGCTGTTAGAAGCCGTCCTGATTATTATCTCAGCAGCACCCAAACCGCTAAGATATCAACAAAGGTTGTTATTGCCATTTAAAGACTGTGATTAAACTTCATTTGTCTTAACAGTTGGCTGCAGACAGAAATATTTTATAGTTGCTTTTATTCTGTGCTACCTTCATGATTAAATGAATAGATGGAGAGAAAGATCAATACCAGTCTCATGTCTGTATGCTAAATATGAACCACCTCAGGCGGATGGTTAACTTTGCTTAACAGGACGACAAAATATGCCTGCCACCACCTCTAAAGCTCACTGATTTACATGTTATATCTCATTTGTTTTACCTTGTTGCAAAAATAAAAAGGAGTTTGTGGTTTTACGTGCGTTGTGCTGCACTCTGGCGAAGGCTACACAGAATTTATGTGACTGAACGTCATATCTTTTGTCACCTAGCAACATTTAGAAAGGTGCCTCTGAGAGAGATTCACGGAAAAGATGAGGTTGGGCTTCTGGGAACATTATAGAAAATTGCTAATTTGCAACAGTCAGAAAGGTCAGGATAGATAGAGACGATAGTGGGAGACATGAGACAGCCCTGGATCAACAGTATCAACAGATGTTGGATCCTTTTTAAGGTATGATAAGAGTGAGCGATATCTCTCGGGTGCACATTGTGAACTAACCTTTGCTTTGTGTGCATGTGTTGCTGTAGGAAACTTTTGTCTTGTTCCGCCAATTGTCAAAAAGCAGAATTTCAAAATTTCCATGACACTAACACTGACTACTGGCTGTAGCTTCATATTTAGCAAATAGACATGAGTGTGGTATCAATTTTTCTCATCTAACTCTCCGCAAGAAGTAAGTAAATTTCCCAATGTGTCAGACTATTCCTCTGAGATTTTCCATCGTGTACAGATGGCTAAACGCAGAAAACGTTAAGCATTGTTGCCCTCCTCTTGGCCTTTTTGGCCTAAATTCAAATGCAGGGCAGTAGAAGTAGACAATCATTAATCTGGACACATAATGACACAAGGGGAGGAGGAGATCTCAGCGTCTACACTTTACTATTGAGTAAGATCCAAAGAACCGGAGTTTGTGGAGCTAACCCCACTTCTCTGTAATTACCCAGAGAGCCCTGGGGCAGATCTATGTGGCTGACACAAATGCCTTCCCCCTTCTTTCTCCCTCTCTCTCTGCCTACACACACACACGTACGTACAAACACAGTGTCCCAGCATAGCGCCATGTGTCTGCAATATGGGAGGTCTTGAAGTCGTGGCCTCTACGCCTCCCTACACTCTAGGGCACTCTAGGCCATCTCTCTGTCGGCATTGTACTCCCTCCCTAAATCTCACTGTGCTTACTGTGATATAACCATGTCTCCTCCTAGTCTTGACATTGTCTTTAATCATTCAGACTTTGTTCTTTTTATACAAGACTAGAGTGCTGGGTTGTTATCACAATATGGGAGCATCTCAGGGTGTTTTTCTGTGTTTCTACAATCTCAGTCCATGTTTTTCATCTGCTCACAGAGACACATGAGGGTACATTTTGAGGTTAATGTCACATAAAGCCAATGTTTGCTCTCTAAATTGCTTTCCAAAGGTCAAATAGTATCGTATGATTGTCTTGTGTAATACCCATGCTTGTATTGAACGCCTGCCAGAACCTCTTCTCCCGGACAAAAGTGGTTCAAAAATGAGGAAGCACTGATCATGCAAAGCAGTCTATAAAGAACTACAGAGCGTAAACACTGCTGAGGCAGGGTGTATTGCTTTCTTGCCAGTTTGTACACTTTAGTATACAGGAAGTGAGACCAAAGAGCTAATGGAGAACTCAATCGGGTTATCTGGGCTGTTTTATCTGTCCCATAGTTCCTCTTGCCCGGGGATTGAAAACCTTGAAACTGCTGCTACTCCTCTGCAGCCTGTTTGCTTCAAACGGGTGTGTGAAAAGTGGAGGAGGGGTGTTTGAGACTATGTGTGTCTGTCTTGAAGCAGAAGCCAAGGGGTGGTGGTGGGGGGTGGTGGGATTGTCTGATGAATAGGAAGACAGGTCTGCTGCTCTGCTCTCCCCACTGCTGGAGCTTCCCATCATGCTTTGCATGCCCTCTCACAGAACTCTTTATGGCCTTGGGTTTGGCGCCAGATCTCTCGCACACTTGCCAACAGCAACAAGTTTTTTTTTTGTTTTGTTTTTTATGGACTATCCACTATCACCATTTTCCTACTTCTACAGTTCCACATTAAATAGCGTGGTTGAAAACGTTTCTGACTTTTACGGCATGTGAGGAACTCTGATAAGTTGGTCAAGAAACAAACCCAGAGCTTTAATTTGACAGTACAAATAACCAGAGCATGACTAGAGCAACATTAAACAGGCCTACAGACAATAAAATGTATCAACAAAGTGTCAAATGAGGCTCTATGGGTGTACTGAACATAAACCCGTCCTTACTTTTAGCAGACAGTTGTTTGAACATCTTTGAACTCCACATATTGAATTACTTTGAGTGTCTGGAAAAGTGCTACATTAAGTACCAAAATGAAAAGAATATTTGTTCTAATCTGTATGAGCCTACACACATAAGCAGTAAGTTATTATGACCTCGCCTCATGCGCCACTTCAGTGTCTTCTGGGAATCGTCTGTTTACTCGTTCAGCCTGTCATCTCTCACCCCCTTATGTCTTTCCAGGATGTGAAGATATTCCGAGCGCTGATCCTGGGCGAGCTGGAAAGAGGACAGAACCAGTACCAGGCCCTGTGCTTCATCTCTCGCCTCAACCGCAATGAGATCATCCCCAGCGAGTCCATGGCTCGTCTCAGACAGGTATGACATGGCAGATCAAGTGGCATTCATGTGCTGTGTTATGAAAAACATCTGAGTGTGTGATCGTTTGTGTTGTCTGCTTAGAAAAATCCTCAGGCCATTCGCTTGGCAGAGGAGCGGAGAGGACTGGAGCAGCTGACGATGAGTGCTGCGGTCAATTTAAGTCGGGCTTGGCAACTCAGCTCTCACATCCATAATATGTGCAGCGAGGCCCGAGAGGCTATCTACACCAGGGAGGCCGATGTCAAACACTGGCTGGACAAAGGTCAGTGGTCATCTTATCTTTGTTTTATCATTAAAACTAGCTCAAGTTGTGTCGGTGGTTTGAACAAAATGTCCTCCTTAATGTTTATATCTCTGTACAGACACTCTTTATCTCCCCAACACTCTCTCTCTTCCCAGTTTTTATCTAAACACCTCCTTCCACTTTGTTTTAGTGATATTACTCCAAGTATTATCTCTGGCTTTTTGTTGATAAGGCTCTATTACCGTTCCTGCTCATCTATGTTTACCTTCTTCTTTACATTCCTGATAAATGCATCAAGCACACTTGTTTGTAGGCACATTGTTGATTTGCCTAACCAGTCGTAGAAATAATGTGTGACGTGATTGATTGAGAACATGTTTTTAAGTTTGTAGCTTAAGTTATTCTTGCAGCGGGATCCTGTATTTTTAATAGCAATGAAGTCCAAATTGTCCATGCTGAGGAGAATCCATATGACAGCCTTGTTGTCCACTGACAGCACTGTTATAGAGGAAACAATGTTGATGGTCATGGTTTACCAAGCACTCTGCACCATCATCAGCAGAGGGAATCCCAGTAGCGTCTCCTTTGCATAACAAAGCTCCCCTTTTACTGCACCATCTCCCCTCTTTTCAGCCACTTTGTTCACCCTCTACACTTCAATACAGTGTTTAATTAAGGGAAATTAGATAGAGAATGATTCACACAACTCTATGATAGCTTGCTTTTTGTTTTAAATACCACAAGCATGAATAATAATGTGCTTCTCCTGTCTGTGTTATAGGAGTGGATGCCTCCATATTCGAGGTCCTGCCCCAAACAACAGAGGCGGCCAGCTTTAAGGCCTGTCACTCCACTAAAGACTTGTGGCAGCCCTGTCTCTGCACATACAGCCTGCGTCTGGAGTGGTACCCATGTCTGCTGAAGTACTGCCGCAGTCGGGACACCACAGGCAAAGGCTCTAACTACAAGTGTGGCATAAAGAGCTGCAGCAAGGGATACCATTTCACTTACTATGTTCCCCAAAAACAGCTGTGTCTATGGGACGAAGAGACCTAGCATTTTGTTCTGGGTGGTTAGAAAAGAGAAATACATTTTTGCCAGCCATGCCAATGCTTCTCCACCCATGCTATTCAAAGTGAACACAGTAACACTGGACCTGGGGAATGGTGAGATCCAAAATGTTCAATGAATTCAGGTTCCAAATGAGGCCAAAACCTTAAAGGAAAGAGAGATGCAGCACGTCGTTCTAAGAGGACCCACTGACTTTGAGCCTTTTTCTGGGAAAATGACATATCATTGTCAAGCTGTCACTTTTGTGCCTTTTTTTTCTTAATTTTATTTTATTTTATTTTTTTGGAGCAATTATCGGAGCAGTTGACAGACGCCAACAACAATAACCTCTCAAACAAGCTACGGTATGCACGCAGCTTGGACAGTGTATTTCTGCTCAATTAAACACCAGCAGAGGAACAACAGACTCCCACTCTGTTCAAAGGAGTCATACAGACACAATCTTCCATTCTGGTGAAGGAAAATTTGGATGGTGGATTGAGCTCTCTTAAATAACTCTGTGAAAAACAGTTTATAGTCAGCTGAACGCCTGTTTAGAACACGTAAGCTAGCTGACAAAGAAAAATGCTTTTCTCTAATGCTGGCTTTATTTATTTTGGTTGCAAAGTGAAATTATGGAGGACTATTTTTGTATCTTTTTATTGAAAAATAACCTTATCATCATTTCCTTTTTTCTTCTTACATTCAACAAGCTCTTAAAGTCACACATCTAAACCACAGGTCCTCAGTAATCAAGAAGTATTCAGACACATTTCAGAATGTTTTAACCTCCTTATACAGAGAGTGTGAATAAACAGGTGTATTGTCTTTTTAATAGGACAGTTTTAGTTCAATACCCATGGGGAGGGGGGCTCCTCATGCCCATCAGTCACATTCTCATTCTGTTTAAAAGAGTCAAATAAACCAAAGTCAAAGGAAATGCTGTCAAAAGAAGGGTGTAATGTTTCAGTTTCTAGAAACAGGCTCTTTCTTATGGTGTTTTTCCATGTAAGTTTAACAAGAAATAGCCTTTGTAATAATCTATACTGCCCTCTTCTGGTTAAAGAAGTGTCTTACGTTTTCTGTTCTATCCAAATGCCAGAATTCTGTTCTTTTGGTTTTTGGTTGTGTGTGTTCATGTCAACAATTAAATGTTTTTAATTTATGCATCTTATATCCCTGATCATTTTTTCACATGTGATTCAAGGAGCACTTCTTGAGCTTGTGGGACCAAATGTCATTTTGTCTGTCTGTTGATCTGTAGAGCAACAAGGTTGAAGTCTAATTTTGGGTTGTCTTACCTCCATGTTCATTTCAGTCTTTACAGCCATATCAAATGTTCAGAATAAAGATGGAAAAGGTTAGTATGTCCGGCTGACTAAAAAAAACCAAATGAGTGAAACATTTCTATTTGTGGCCTTCTCTGGTGATCAAGTGCCTTAACATTTCCACTGATATCTTTGCTATGTAATTGTAGATTAAGTTTGTAAACATATTTTTTCTATGAAAGAGTTCAGAATATGTTGTAAAAAGTTGCCATGAGGAGAAAATGAAGCAATTAGGTAATGTACCGTTTAAGAATTGTGTTTTACATGAATTGTTTCAATAAAGTCTTTCTTTGCACTGCACATACAAAGTGTGAACGATTGTTTTAGAGGACATGGTGTGCATACTGAGAACATTGTGACTGCATAATCAGCATTTTAAAGCCCTTGAATGCTTGCTTTTATTGTGCAAAATATCAGTGTGCTTACTCTCTGGAGATCAGGCACAGATTATTTATCATATACAGGTTAACATCTGACATCCATTGCACGTCTGTCCGTCCTGGGAGAGGGATCCCTCCTCTGTGGCTCTTCCTGAGGTTTCTTCCACATTTTTTCCTTGTTAAAGGTTTTTTGTGTTTTTCCTCACTCGAACCGAGGGCCTAAGGACAGAGGGTGTCACTCCCTGTACAGATTGTAAAGCCCTCCGAGGAAAATGTACTTTGTGACTTTGGGCTATACAAATAAAATTGATTTGATTTGATTAACATAGGGGCAACGATAGAATGAAATGTGTTAGACAAGCTAGGGGCGGGACTGAAACTCATGATGTCATGCAGATGAGATGTCCTCTGCGTCCATGACACCACTGTGCATCCCCATATTATAATATTAAAGAAGATTTATTAGTTGGAGTGTTACTCTGTACTGTATTTCTTCCATTTTGTCCCCCTGCTGGAGGATAACGTGTGTGTAATCCCTCTCATTGACCACAAGGTGTCGCCACTGTTTAAAAAAAAATATGACCAAACATCATCCGTTGCTTTGGGGATTTATCAACAAGGATGCATGGCAACAAACATGCGCTGTGTTAAATATTAATCCCACTGCAATCTCTAAAGGACGTTATATTTGGAGATAAGGCTGCACAGACATTTGCATGCAGACTGATAAAGGTGGAAGGCAAATGAAGGGATGATGAGGGAGGCTGCTGTTGTCACCGGCGAAGCTCACGCAAAGGAAAACCAATAGCAGACACCTTTTAACAGTCTCTTTTTAAGGAAACATATCTTCACAGGACTTCAGACACCGAGGATGTAAACGAAGAAACACATGCGCAGCATCACGGTAATGATATTTTAACACCGTCCGTGGACGTAAGATAACGCTTTGTTAGCGCTGTGACGTTAGCCTGCCACCGGTCAGTTTGCTATCTGATCCAGCTAACCGTGGCAGAGAGAGAGCATCCTCTTAAAATGAAGGATAATCTCTGCTCCTTGTGGCATTTCAGTTTAGGAACAAGTAAACTTAGTTTAACAGAGAGGGAGTAAACAATAATCCAGCTACCTGACAACGGCTTTTTTTGTTATTTCCTCTGCGGGTTTCCATGGAGACGTAGTTATACATGTCCTGTTATAACTTTATTTAAGCTTAACAAAGACTCTTATCCAGGCCAGGGTAGGAGCAACACACAAAGACAAGCAGGTTACAAAACATATTTCATTTTTATATTTCATTATGCTCATTTTTTTTGTTTATTATTGAGGTTACAGTGGAGTTAAACTGGACCAAAGGCTATAAGATTAGGCCCACCTTGTCAAGCAACAGTATAGCAACCACCACAACACTACAACCTCAAAAATAAACATATATAGTTGAATTGTTGCCTTTTTTTTTTTTTTTAATGAAATGAACTTCAAATGAAGTGTCCAGTGAGTGTGTTTTTTTCTGCACACCAACACCTTGTTTGTGTTATATGCTGTTTACAGTTTACATAGCCTAGTTATTAGTGTTATGTAGTTTGGTCTCATCCATCATAGCTGTTTTATGTTACAGGTGAAATGATACGCCAATTGGTCAATCAATAGATTCTGATACTTGATCGATAATTTGCCATTTTCAAACAAAAACAAACAACATTCCCAGTTTCTAGCCTATATATTGTATATATTAGTAACTATGGTGATCATTGGTTTGAATACATCACAACAGATATTTTTGTTGTTGTTGTCCACTAATACCACAGCTTCACCTCCCCATGCTGTGTTATTTTGGTGTGAATCACAACCAAAACAAGAGTTCAGTTTGTTTTCAAAGGGTACATGTCATTTAATAACTTCTGAAAAACAAAACTGTCTGAGGCCCAGCACCCAGTAACCTCTCATCTACTTTTGAAACTTGCTTGAAGTCTTTGAGACTCAAGTGTTCCAGTGAGTGTGGGCCCGTCCATCTGCACGGTCTCACCACCTAGTACAAACGTCACTGCAGAAGAAGAGACGGCCCCCTCACCCCACCAGACCCTCGGCCTGCCAACTATAGTGCTATTATAGTTCAAGCAAAGGCTAATTGTTGGACACTTACAAAGGATTGCACAGTCCAAGTCTTAGGACGGTAATGCTGTCTCTTCCTACTGTAAGCGATATTACGGAGCAAGATGTGACCCTTTGCATTTTTCTCTTTCTGTGTGATGTGATTCAAAGTTGGAAAGCTTCTGAGCAAAGCAACTGTAAGTTGGTTTCAGCTGTTTTTCTACATTGTTTTGCATGTAGGCGAGAAGATGGCACTGCTTGTGGTTGTGGCACTCCTGTGCCTGTCCTGTTGGGTCTCTTTCTACTTTATCTTGTGTTACGTTAACGGGTCCAGGAGCTACGAGTGGAACTGCCGTCTTGTCACCCTGGTACACGGCATCCTGGCAGTTTGCATCACAGCTTACATAGGCTATGTGGATGGACCCTGGCCTTTCACTTATCCAGGTAGGAATGATTACCATCTGTTGATTCAAGTTATCAGTGTGAAACTTAAGATTAACAAACTGAAGCTGTTGTAAATGCTACTCAAATAAGTAAGTCTCAAGTCATGTAATCCTAGAAACACTGTGGCTGCAGTCAATAATCATTTATTAATGTAGTTGCAGATTGATTTTGTCACTTTCACTTTCAGCATTACTCTTGAAAGTGTTACTTGGAACAGCTATTAGCAAATAAATGTACAGTTGTAAATCAGAAGTTTGTATCTTCATGTTGATATTAATAATTATATGCTCCTGTGACACTTTCATCTCTGTGACTTTATGCTTGTTTTTTTCTTGTATTTAATACTAATACTAAAACCTGTATGTTTCTGTTCATGGATACCAGGTACCAAGAACACTCCTCTGCAGATAAGTGCCATGGTGGTGAGCCTGGGCTACTTCATTTTTGATATGGCCTGGTGTGTCTACTTCCGCACAGAGGGACCCGTTATGCTGGCCCACCACACCATGAGCATCCTGGGAATCCTGTTGACCCTGTGGTTGGGGGAGTCTGGCATCGAGGGCTGCGCTGTCCTCTTTGGCAGTGAAATCACCAACCCCCTTCTGCAGGCACGCTGGTTCCTCAAACAGACGGGACATTACGGGACATGGCTGGGGAACGTTGTGGATGTCTTGTTTGTACTGCTGTTCGTGGTGATGCGAATCTTTGTGGGAGGCACAATGCTGTACTGTGAGCTGATCTCCCCGAGACCCAGATTCTTTATCAAGTGTGGGGGAGTGGCTATGTACGCTCTATCCTGGGTGTTTATGGTGGACATTGTTCGATTTGCAATTCGGAAGAGCAAGAGATGGCACAAACAGCAGCGAGACCAACAAGAGACAGTGACAGCTAATGGTCATGAAGGGAAGAAAGACTGATCGGTTTGTGCTTCTTAAAGGAAATTGATTTGCATAATTTGTGTTGTGTTTTTCACTTTGGACACACAATGGGAAGTACAAAGAAAATCAACTTATTGTACGTTAAACCGAGATTTAAAAAAGGGATATTTCAAAGTCATAGTTTTCTATATTGAGAAATATCCTGTGGCGTCAGTCTGTAAGGTTCAACACCTTTGCATTTTGAAAATAAAAACTCATTTTTATGCAGTTATTGCAGCTGAACACATTCGATTTTTGTGTAAAATGTGCAGTTAACAAACAACACAGATGTAGTTTAAATGTCACTGAAAACCAAAGCACTTTGTATAAACACATGAACAGATGTTGCTTTCAGTTGCAGTGAACTGTGGCCTAGTCATATGTGGTTGTGTTGCTCCAAAAGAAAGCTAAATGTTAGGAAAGAAACTGTTTACATGTAATGCCCGAGGTCCTTGTGAAACATTTTTAGTCATATAAAAAAGTTAGGATTGGTTTCCTTGTAATCCTAAACTTAAACTTTGAGCAGATGTGAAAGGTATACTCAGGGAGATGAAGTCAGAAAGTTGGAGTGAATTCCACAGAAATGTGTGTGATTTGTTTGATTACTCTGTTTAATATAGTTTATAGTACTTCCTCTAAGGTTTTGCCTGCTGTCTTTGACCCTATTGCAGAGCACGCCCAAAAAACACTTCTTTTATTTTACTTCTCTCGTGCAAAGGGCTTCGTGGTAAGGAACCTCTCAATTACATAGTTCTACATTGGTAATGCTATTTGGATATTTATGCAGACTATAAATATCTTTGAATGTTAGTGAAATGTTAGTATATTAAAGTATTTTGAAGAGTCTGATTTCACCGTATCAACTGTGTGAACGTAGACCCTCCTGACTTCTTTCAGATAAAGTCAGACCAAAGATCTGTACTGATAGCTTCCAATTCATTTAGTTGTGTTTTAGTCATGCAGAGATCCTGTCAGACAAGACTTGACAATTAAATTACAGTCATTGTGAGCTATCTGTACAGTGTGCTAATCTTTCGTCTGACTTCTTCTTCGGCTATTTCTTTTTTAAAATGTCTTTTAAGTTTTTGAGATGTACATGTTCTACTCTCTGACTTAATCTTTCAGACAAACATATGCTGCTGTCAGTATCAACCAGATAGCCTCTGACTTGGGAGTGGATGAAAACTTGTGCAATCATATATGTAAGAGCATCTTTTGTTTTTTGTAGCCCCTGAAATGTTTTTGATGATTTCTACATTTAGTCATAAGTCAGTGACACACACACACATCAAGGGCTGGGCAATAGTTATCATTGAGCAACTTTAAGTAAAGTCATATTGAGATGATATAATCATATTAAGTTAAGTTTTGTTGTCCAATATAATAAAAAAATCAACAAACTAACTTTTTTTTTTTACACGCGTGAAGAGTTTTGTCTGAGTTTTAGTATTTTATGTGTGATTTTTACATAGATTTGCCATAATGTGAGATTACTTATCAGTAAGATATTCGTCCTAATATTGTGATGTTGATTTCAACCACACAACACACAAGTGCATCAGGGGTTGAAGGCAGAGTAGTATGATTTAGCCCTCTTCACAACTGGATTTGCTTATTGCCAAGAAAGTACTACCAGCTTTCATTTTTCTTCTCAGACTTTATACCGGTGTTCTTATTATTGCCACATGTTTTTTTTTTTAGGTCACATATATTCCTTCGGTACTGTATGAAAACACTTGTCATTTCTTTGTTTTCATATTTATATTGAACAATGTGTCTGTTTACCTGGCTGCTACTGTTAAGAATCATGCGAGCATCACCATTATTCAAAGACAGTAAAAAAAAAATCTAACTGGTGTGTGCCTTAGTTATCTGAATGTACTTTCCTAATTTTTCTGTTTGGTTTTTGTCTCGTGCTGTACTGTAAACCGTCCACCGTAAGAGTGGGAGTAATGAAGAACCATTTTCAGTTTGAGTTGTGGTTTCATTATTTGCCTTTGTCATCCCTGTGTGAAGTAAAATAAAGATGTGACAGACTGTTTGTATGCTTTTGAATGAATCTCAAACAACAAAACGTTAACAAAAACTAAAGGATAAGCTGCATTTACATCATTACACAGATACACAGAAGTAGTATTGCACTGAAGCTGAAGTTACCTCAACCGTCCACATGATGGTGTCATATCATATACATGCAGCCTCACTGCGGAAATCAAGGACAGTCATTTAGCAATGCTAAAATAAAGACATGAAAAGGAAAAAATATATATGTTTACAGCATTGCCATGAAAATAATATCACATGATACATTTAGTTTTGCAAATCTTTATCTAAAAGACCATTTTACTTTTTGTTATTGTCCTCTCGAGCATAAATTGAACAGTTTCAAATATATTTTTATGCATTTGAGCACACAAATAGTTTAATATAATGTACGATACTGCATGTAATACACAGTTTATTGCATATACTGTTGTATCATGCAGTATATGCAGTAATTTGTCTGCTGCCAGAGATGTAAATAATGCAATAGGACTGCAATGCACAACACAGTGAAGATAATCAAATGCAATGCACTACTTAAGTCAGACAGGATCCAGACAAACAAACAGGACAAATAGTAAGAAGGTACAGAAGTATAATTGCAAATATTTCACTCATGTACACAAGCACTATTTAAAGGTTAAAAGGATTTGGACAGATCTATTGTAGTAGTGCAAAATGACTTTTAAACCACTACCTCTAACAATATCTGTCATTATATTATTGGTGATGTTCTCATCTTAAGTGCATTTACTTTTCTCAAAAGTGCACATGTACAGTGATAAAAGAGAAATACTCAATGGACAACTAATGTAAACATTGAATATTGATGACACTGAATATGGATCTTGGTCTTGAGATTTTGTTTACACTGACTCTGCAGTAATAATAAATACAATGACATGAATGAAAGCCTCCAGGTAGACTTGAGTGTCTTGTACATTTCCATTATCGTCTCTTACACTTGCACTCACATGGCCACTTGTTTTCTCTCTGTTCTTCAGATGATATGTTTTTTTAAGCTTCCCCTCTGGATGAGTTTCATCAGATATAACGTATGAGTGTCTTCTTTAGGGTGATGGACAAAGAACTGGACTGTAAGTTGTAAATAATGAACATAATAACCAGTCCTAGACCAACCACAGACAAGCAGAGAGTCATGAAAACTATGAAATAATCATACAACAACACACATTGTCATTTAATCAACCACCATAAAGTAAACTGTTTAGGACATGACAAAGAAAAGCAAATAATCCAGCAATATATACATATACAACTAGCTCTGTAACTAATGACTATTTCCTTTATTAGTGAATAGACTGATTATACAATAGGTGCAGTTGTTTAGTCTGTAGTCTGTGGCGATCTTATGTCTGCATCTCTTTACATGCTGCTTGTTTTGTCTGACCAACAATTCAAAGTTACAACTGGAACCAACAATGTTTGGCCTTTTGCTTCATAATTGACCTAAACAGTTAATCAATTGACCAAAGTGTTGCTGATTAATTTCCTGTCAATCGACTAATCAATTGAATTCTTCAAAGAGATCTCTTGTGTATGTTTAATTAAATAATCAATTAGCTGACTGACTAATTTACATATAATTTAATATACAACCATGTAATGTTTGGGGCTATGTTATCGATTCATCTGCCAATTACTTCTTCGATTAATCGTTAATCGTCTACAAAATATCCAATACAAGTTCCCAGCCTTTAAGGTGTCATTCAAATGTTTTTATTTGATCAGATATTCTGTTTGTCTTCTTATCAGTCACAGAAGACAAAGAAAACAAAGTAAATATAAATATTTGCGTGGCTGCAACTATTTTAGATGATTATTAAAACTGCTGTTGATTATTTTTGGTCGATTAATGGTTGCAGACCTATGTAATATGCATGCATCAGGCTCTTTTCATTCATAACGTGCTCTCTCTCTCTCTCTCTCTCTCTCTCTCTCGCGCGCGCCGCGAGATATGATCTCTCTAGAGAGATCTCTATATATAGATAGATAGAGATTAGTAGATACATACACAGTTACTACTTGGATTGATGTAGACGATACGGACCGCATTGCGACCAATAACAGGGTTCCCCACCCTTTTTTCCTGAACAATTCAAGCACTTCAAGCACTTCAAGCACGTTTTTCCCTTTTCTCGCCCCTTTAACTTATAGTATCGCCTATAGTGTGTGTTGCTCCATGGACTGGTCATGGGAAGCTCCGCGGTTGTGTGCCACTTGTCTATGGCATCATTACTTGGGGCTACTTAGCACTTATTTCTATGGTGTGATGACTGTTTGATTTTTAACTACTTGTGCATGGCTTGTCTTCTCCGCTTGTGCGGTTTCTTGTGTACACTCCCATAGCGCCCAATACACAGGCCCAATCCGGACCTATTTCACGCTTTTCCGCACTTCACAAAAACTTCAAGCATTTTCACCACCTTGAAACACACTGACTTGATTCAGCTTTCAGGAATTCACGCACCCGTGGGACCCTGCCATAAAAATAGTTTATGAACAGCGTGTCACTACCTGGTGTCAGGAGCAGCGTGGAGTGGTTGCCGCAGGGCTTCCCTAACCTTTGCTGAACAAATCATTCAAATGTTTTTTTATTGATCAGATATTCTGTTTGTCTTCTTATCAGTCACAGAGAAAAAGAAAAACAAAGTTACAATAATATTGAGTGGCTGCAACTATTTTGATGATTTTAAACTATGTTGCTGATTTTGGTCGATTAATGGTTGCAGACCGAGGCCGTGCGATGCAGCAGGCCTTTCATGGATAACGCTGTGCGCGCGCGACTGCTTCTCTCTCGGCTCTCGCTCTCTGCTCTCTTCTCTCTATATTAGATATATAGATACGTATTGCTTTATATCGACGAGATATATAGAGATAGATATATTATATACATACACCACATATACTACTCTGTCATGATGTATACTATACGTACAGCATGAGAACAAATAACAGGGTTCCCACACCTTTTTCATGAACAAATTCAAGCACTTTTCAAGCACCTTCAAGCACCAGTTTTTCCATTTTTCCAGCACCTTTAAATAGGTAGCCTACTAGTTGTGTTTGCCATGATGGTCATGGGAAGCGCAGCGGTGCCACTGTATGGCATAATAATATGGGTCTAATTAGCATTATTTCATATGGTGGTAGATTGACTGTTTTGATTTTTAACTAATTGTGAATTGGCTTGTATTCTCAGCTTGTGAGCGGTGTATTGTGTAACTACCATAGCGCAATAACAGTGACAAATAGACAAATTTCAAGCATTTTCAAGCACTTCACAAAAAAATTCAAGCATTTTCACAACCTTGAAAACACTGAATTGAAATTCAAGCATTTTCAAGGAATTCAAGCACCCGTGGGAACCCTGAAATAAAAATAGTTTAAAAATGAACAGCGTGTCACTAATACTGGTGTCAGGAGCAGCAGTGGAGTGGTTGCAGCAGGGTTTCCCTAACATTATGCTGAAACAAAATCATTCAAATGTTTTTATTTGATCAGATATTCTGTTTGTCTTCTTATCAGTCACAGAAGAAAAAAAGAAAACAAAGTAAATATAAATATTTGAGTGGCTGCAACTATTTTAGATGATTATTAAAACTGCTGTTGATTATTTTTTTGTCGATTAATGGTTGCAGACCTATCTAACATGCATGCATCAGGCTCTTTTCATTCATAACATGCTCTCTCTCTCTCTCTCTCTATAATATATATATACACCACATATACTACTCTATCATGATGTATACTATACGTACAGCATAAGAACAAATAAAACTAGTTTAAAAATGAGCAGCGTGTCACTAACACTGGTGTCAGGAGCAGCAGTGGAGTGGTTGCAGCAGGGTTTCCCTAACATTATGCTGAAACAAAATGAGTTTTCACATCTCCCGGCGGAAGTGGTTAGTGGAAGCGCTGGTAGACCGAACACACACACACACACACACAGAGAGCTAGCTGGCTAGGGCGTTGCTAGCGGCAGAAAGTGGGATTTTGGGCACCTTTCGGCAACTTATATCCCCGCACAAATAACGTGTTACGTTGGGGGGAAAGCTCGGTGTTCGCTGAAGGAAGTTTTAAAGCGTGCTCGGTGTGTTTTTTTTTGCGCCGTTGCTCACAGGAGGACTGAAGGGGGGTTTACTTTCTGTCCCGTTAGCTGGCCACATAGCTAGCCTGCTTCCATCCACGGGAATCCTGCCGAGAAAAGACTGAGTCCTGGAAACATGGAGTCAAGGAGCGCTGCGCGGTGCTAGCTTTCTGCTTCCACACCTTTTCTCAAGGAGACACTTTGGTTTTTTTTTCCCTGAAGGACATATCGCTAAAAAAGCCAAGTCAACATTCATGTTGTTGTTGTGTGTGTGTGTGTGTGTGTATATTTTTCGGTCGTCGGCCGGCTCATTGTTGTGAACGGGGAGTTTGCTTAGTTTGCACTCGGAACAAGAGCATGCGAAGCAAAGTTTTCTGCTGAAAGCAGCTCGTCTGTTTTTGTTAGCTCGGGTAGCTGTTGGAGAGTGAGAAAATCAAAAAAAAATCTTTTTTTTTTTTTTTAAGCTGTTACAACAATTTAGCTGCTTTTGATTCTCATGGTCACGGGAGAGTCGTCCCCACAGCCGCAGACAAGGAGGCATTTCTGGGAGCAGGGAATACCAAATGGGACTGGAGGAATTTCGAGCATCTTCAAAGATCATTTAGGGGGAAACCGAGGCCGGTCAAGCCGAGCTGGGCTGGTGGTGGTGGTGGCGGTGCTGGCAGACGGAGACGCAGACGACTACTAACATCGCTTGGGCCAAGGTGTCTGTTATTAACATTGGAGTACAGATTGTTTACACATATTCAACTGGGATGTGAATGCAAAAAAAAGGAGTTGCCAACTTGTGCCATTTATTGTTGTTGCCAAAATATTGTTTATTGCCGGGGTGGGAAATCATCTAAGACTGTACAGGCCCCGATTAATATATATATATATTTTTTAAGCTTGATTCCCTTCTGCTGTTACATTTTGACAACACATAGCCTATAGGTAGTATTTTTGTTTCCTCTAGTGTTTTTTTTTTTTTTTTTTTTTTGGACGTGCCTCGCAACAACCCCAACCAGTGTCTCATACATTTATTTCTCAACACTTCATTCTCAAAATCCTTGCCCACTTCAGACGGATGCCAGAGAAGGACGCCCCAGGAGGAAATCGCCCTCATCACACTCTGGAAAATGTTAATCGGATATAATTTGCTGCAAATCTAGAACCGGAAGCCCAATGAGTGACACACAGTCCAGCTTCACTGACAGGTACAGTATGCAATCCACCTTTTTATATATATATATCCTATTAATGCACTCCAAATCCAGTGATAAAAACATTTAGTTTCAAGTTTCTTGATTTGTTTATGATGGTATGAATCTGAAACACCACCCCCCCACTACCTGATGAAAATGTGTTTTACATGCTCTTGAGTAAAGCACTCCTTTGTGGTGATGTGCTCAGTAATAACCGTGTTATACAATCTAATTACTAAGGGAGGACATCAGATCTTGATGGAAACTCTGCTGATCTCAGCATGGGTAATGGAGTTCTCTGCAGACAGTAAAGTACTACTTGTCCGAGCAGTGAGAAGGCCTGCCGCACTGTTTGTGTGCCAGGGAACAGTCGTACAGTCGTGATCCCTCGTACACCTTTCAACAAACACGATTACAGCTAAGCCTTTAAGGCTAACCTTCTCTCATGCCTATTAAAACGATCTCTGGATTTAGGCAAAACCTTAGCTTCGTCAAGTAATCACCTTATCGAAGGCATCTGTCAGCTTATGGACTGGACACTGTTCTAAGACCAGCGGGCCTAAATAATGTGTCATCGCCTCAAGGACACGTTAAATGGTGGAGAGAGATCAGCCTGTACCATCTTAATCCATTGTGATAGTTGTCGATATCAACGCGTCATCATTACAGCAGTGAATTCCCCCTGTGTGAATGAAAGAGGTTTCTATTCTCAATTTGTTGTGCTGGCATTGGAAACAGAGAAGTGAGGCTGTTGCTCTGTTTACGTCACTTCCACCTGAATCCCACATACCTGATCGGGAGAGCGGGCCAAACACAGAGGAATGTGGCCAGTCGATTCAGAGCAGAGGGGAGCTTTATTGCACAGGTTGTGGATGTGGAATATCCTCATGAGCTCGAGGCTACAACCCCATTTTACATTAACCCCCCTCCCCCCAACTGTAACGATGGGTAACAGTGGCACCAACTGCCATGATGGTGCTCTTTGATAGTATTACCACAACACTGCGCATGCCGCTGTTGACTAAACCGGTGTATTCCCCATCATCGTATCTTTTTCAATTGCTTTAGCAGCCTTGTAATGAAATTTTAAACTGCAGTTCACATGGCAAACAAGACACAGAGATACCCCTGATGCCACGAAGCACCTGATGTCAGGTTGTTATTGCTGTTACATAACGTTATACAGTCTTTGGTCGTCTCAGATGCTCACAAGCTCCGTGTCCTAAAAGTCCCATTTGTTACTCCACCACTAGAACATGATGCAGGCCATTATGTTAATGCAATATTTAAAAAAAGCAGTCTGTAGACTGTGCCAGCAACTAGCGCTGTACATCTGTTGCACAAAAATGAGCGTGTCTGTGATCTGAGTTATTATTTGGGCCGCAGCAGTTTTCAAGGTTGTTTTTTGACGTCGTTAATGACTTTATTGATTAATGCTGTTGTCTGCCTGTCTCTCTCTCTCTCTCTCTCTCTCTCCTTAAGTCCATCCCTGGCCTTGCTTTCTCTCCCTCTATGTGTGCTGTTGTGCGTTTTGTTTTCGCTCCGTCGGCTACGGTGGGAGTATGCATCCAGCGTCCATTGGGGTTGGGCTGCCCGCCGATGGGTCAGTTTAGTGTGCAGTTAGCTCTTTGTCATTGAGTTCTGCTGATCTCCACGTTTTTTTTTCCCCACCTCCCCTGAGGCCCTCCCGGGAAGTGGTGCTGGTGACATCACTAATAGTAAACAATAGCTTTCAGTGGGAGCGAACTGGCTGTCCACTGCATGCTCCTCTCCAGGTCCGTCAGTGTAGGTCAGGTACACTCAGGGCGGCCGGTTAGAGGATGTCTTTATTGTCGCCCTGCTGGAGGAATAGTGTCGATCAAAGATAATAATAAAAGGTTTGCAACAAAAATCAATTAAATGTGTATCAATAAGTAATTATGTGTACACCAAGTGATAATACCTGCAGTTGATTTTTTTTATTACTTTATTATTATTTTATTACTGCAGTGGAATCTGTTTCGTTTTCATGAGCACTTCTGACACCTCAGTCCTGCTCGTATGCGTCTCCTGTATTTGGCATCCCTCCCTGATAATGCAGTATGCTTCTGCTCCATCTAGTCAGCACTGATGCTGGGGAAGCTGTGTCAGCCGCTCTGAACTGTACATTACAACGAGTATCCAGAAGCCCCCGATCACAAGTGCAAAGGCTTCAGATTAGCATGCAGTGGAGAATGGCGGTATTTATACTCTTCCCTATAACTGAAAGGGAAGGATTAAACCTTAAAGTATGGCCACTCTGATACACGGTTGCACAAATGTATGTATCTTAAGGGAAATGGGCAAAGCCAATTATAAAGTAAGAGATAACTGTCAAGGATTGATGATATAATGTTCTCTGCAGAGCTGCAATGATTAGTAGATTAGTCTCTTAACAGAAAATCTCTCTGCAAGAGTCATTTTTGAAGCAAAAATGCATAATATTTAACATTTTCAGTCTCCAGGGTGTTATTTGAAGAAAACATAAGTTTGAGTTTGGGAAATGATGATAACACATAGTCCAATGATTGGGAGATCAATCGATAATGAAAATCATATCATTAGTTGCAACACTGGTTCTTTGCCCAGAATATCTAATACTTTATAATTTGGCCTATGACAGTGAAATAGTGTGTGGTTTTCCCCAAAGGCAGTTATGTTTCAAGAATGTGAAGTCGAGAACAGAGACAAAATCTTGATTAATTTCTCATCATACCTTAATCCTAGTTATGATAGCCCATAGGCCTTTATTTTACTTTAAAATCTTTTTTTTAACTCACATCTCACAGGTTTATACCTGTATAGTCTTATGCAATCAAACACAACAGCTCTGCAATATACCCTTCTTCATAAAGAGTATCATCAAAAAGAATTGGTTCAGATTGTGTCAGAGAAGTCTGGATCAATTCAGTGCCGAAGTTGGAGATTGTGATTTGTGCTGAAACTGAAAATATTATTTTGACAAGTGCTTCTAATACTTTGTCCTCCGTGGTATAATAAATCTAAAGTAAAAAGAACTGGATGATCTGTTTAGTGCATAGCCGTTAGTTGTCACAACTTGATCTCAGCGGAACAGGAGAAGCAGCTCGGCGGCAAACTGGATTACTGCATTGATTTGTAATTGTTTTGTAGCACAGCCTGATCTCCAATCTTATATGGAGTCTGTGTTTTTGTCACATTCAAGATTAATGTGAAAAGTTGTTTTGGTGACATTGTGTGTGTGTCTAAGAGTGTATCTTTTTTTTTTTTTTTTTTAATCAAGAAAGAGGACGATAATGAGGCATTTACAAGTAGCCTACAGCTACTCTAGATGTTATCTTCACGCTTTCAACATCTGCCATCACCAGCACCACTAACAGACACGTTGAGGAATAAGTCACCAGTTAAAAGGAGGAACTAGTTGATCCATAACACTGGACTCCTTTCCATAAACGGTCCCTTCCTCCTGCAACAGTTGTCATGTATTCTGTCTGATCTCTGATCCGACACATTTACGCCATCTTGTAATGTGAATTATGATTTTAAAGGCCAGTACTAATTAAGTGGCGCATCATCTTACTATTTAGTGAGTTCACCTTGTGCCACCCTGGAGTTATTCTGCTGTTGCAACTGCAGTTGTCAGTGATGCATGTAACACAACGCTCTGGAAATAGGTGGTCAGCTCTATATTCTCTGTACAGCCAAACTGCAGTTTTCCTTGTAGTCGAAGCCTATAAACGACTTAAAGTCCGGACCAGACCGACCAGATTCTTAGTTTTGTTTATTTATTGAATGTAAATGAGGACCTTAGGAAGACTCTGCTCACACCTGGATGTCACTTTGGCAGACACACACCAACTCACACCGTACTCAGGTCTCATTTCACTCTTTTTCACACACTCTCTCAATCACATCCATCTTTTAGGACACATTCAGATGAAATCAGGCAAAAATGGCAGACCTCCTGCACGTTGGAGAGGGCTGGTCTGTGGTGTAAAGTCGAAAAAGGATAAAGTTTTGGAGAAATGCAACCCAATGTCACTCTGTGGTCCAGTGAGCTAGACAGTGAAGTGGGGGAGAGAGCGGTGTTAATCAGATAAATCTGTTGTTTTCCGATTGTTGGACGGCAGTTGCACACCGCCACACAACCCTGCGCTTATCTCTGCAACACTCATTCAGTCGTTCACTTTCTCCTATCATGACCACAGTTT
The DNA here is from genome assembly GCF_000972845.2 of Larimichthys crocea. NCBI lineage: Eukaryota > Metazoa > Chordata > Actinopteri > Sciaenidae > Larimichthys > Larimichthys crocea. Next base: position 15,839,128 of record NC_040017.1, on the reverse strand, counting down.
TATGACGCCTCCATGGTTGGCTGTATTTACAGTCGCATCAAGTTCGCCTTCCACGATCAGCCAAGTCCGTATGAAAGTTTGACAGGTTTGACAGTTTGCTTATTCTGTAGTTTAGTCTTGGTCTCTTTTGTGTGTTTTTTGAGGTTTATTAATAATTCTTTAGCTCTCTTGGTCATGTCCGTCTTGGCTAAAAGGAAAGAAATGGACACACAGAGATAGAAAAATGGAGGGAGACGGAAGAGAGAAAAAGAAACAGGCGATGCCCCAGGGTGTAGTGATGTTGGAGAGTTGGTGAAGTCGGGGCATTAGCTGGGGTTTTAAGTGCTGGGGGAGTTGGGGTCTATCACCCAGCTCTGTGATGCTGATGCTTGTGGACACCCTCTACAATCCTACCGTGTTAGCCAAGAGAGCTTCAGGGCCCAAACATTACTTTCACTTCACAAAAGACAGGATCATAACAATAGAGGAAAAAGGGGGACAGGGAGAGAGAGAGAGAGAGAGAGAGCTGTCTTGCCCAAGTGTCATGTCCTCACATGTCCATGTAAAGGTTTCGTAGCAATGAACTAGGCTAGTGCCTTCAAGCTAAGTGTGGCACTTGTGAACCACGGTATTCACAGACTACACGGTGAACCAAACACATAAAGCTGGCGATTTAACTCAGATTTCTTTCTGTTCGGTTCCTTATTTCACACTATATACACATTTTGTGTCCACGTATCATGCTCAGTCTTTGTCTGACATACTAAGCGATGGACGGTTGACGTTAAAAAGCAGCATCTAGCTGCAGCTGATTGGATGTGATTTATGTGGCATGTTGATACCCCCCCCCTTCCCTGGGTCTCAGAATGAAGATGCTGTAATTGAATGTTGTCTCTGTGTGCTAGGCGAGGCTGTGTTGTCGAGAGAGAGAGTAGCAACCTGCTGCTGCACTGTGATTAATCTTACTCTGCCTGTTTTCTGCTGATTCAGAGGTGACTAGACAGACAAACCCCCCCCCCCCCTACACTTTCTCTCCAAGAAGCAGTGTCAGAGCACAGATTCTGTCACCAGCCTCCAGTCATGTTAAGTGGAAGATCATGCTTTCTGAATGACAGGGATGTGCTATAAATCATTGCTCCTCAGGTATAAGATTTCTTTTTTTTTAAAAAAGATATTCTTGTCCCATGAATTCCCTAAAGTTTTCTTGTAGTAATGACTCAGTGTCATCTTGCATTCGCCAAGCTCGATTTTCTTCATGAGCGTAGTGTAATGAGGTGTCAGTAATGTGCCTTTTACAACAGGTTGCATCAGCTTAAATGTCACAAGTCTGCTTCTGAAAGCCATTAATAAATCTTTGAGATCATTACAGAATACCATCATATACACAAAGTCTGTCATTTCCCGTGCCCCTGACAGACAGCTCTACTGTCCCCAAATCAACTTAAACTAAAAAGGATTATAAAAAGTTCTCGGGTTTTGTTGCAGGGCTCATGACCGGCAGCATTGTGGACAGCGTAGCATGTTCAACCACCTCTTTTCCTTTCCCAGCACTGGAGGACAGCAGATAGCATAGCGTGAAGAAATGTCTATCCCCCGGCCCTCATGTCAGGAATCCTGATGAGGTTTATTGGGGCAGAAAGGGCACTGTTTTCCCCCTGAGGCTGTAGCTTGAGCTCCAGAGCTATTGCTCTTGTCTCTCAACACACCACACCTCTCTCTCTCTCTGTCTCTGTCTCTTTCTCCCTCTCCCCCTCTGTCTCTCTCATACACTCACTTAACGCTTTCTTTCTTTAAATCAATACCTCAATACACACGGCGGTACATAGATACACCGCTAAGGTCAGATGTGGAGAGTGACACCACAGTGTTTGATATTAGACTAGACTGTAACACAGAAGTTGGTTTAAAGAAGGAGTATCACTGCGTGGGTGTAGACTACTTCTTTGTGGCAGGGAGTGGAGAGCAGTGACGTCATGCCGGCTGTGTGTTTGTGTGTGTACCCACATTGTGTGACTCAGGTATATAGATTAGATAACAAGCTGTGTGTGTGTTTGTGTGTGTTCTCTCCCGTTGGCAGGCTGCAGGCATGAATCAGGCTGTTCAGGAGACTGTATCATTACACCATTGAGATAGAATCACAGAGCCGATTTAAAGGGGTGGCATGAATGGCTGGCTGGCTGAAAAGAAGTTATCGCCAGTTCCATAGGGTACTTGGCAGAGCGGTATGACTCGGCACAAAACCCAAGCGAGGACATTTGTGTCGTCACCGCGGAGTCACACTCCACTTCCAAAGCTTTGAAGTGTAATCCAACATCTGAGGATGTTTTGCAAGTCTGCAAGGTTATCCTGGAATGGAACACACCTCAGTCAGATCTCCGCAGCCTGCAGGCAACTCCCGAAACTGTCCAATCCTGTCCTGTGTTTCAGTTAGACCACACCTCTCCCAGTCCCAACAACACCTGTGCAGTGGGTTGGGTTGCTCTGCATTTGGTAGGAGACTCCAGATTACTGCATCAGCTCCATGTAGCACGTTACAACACTGACGGGGTAAAGCTTCATCAAGAAGTGTCCACCTGCTATAACTTTTTGTACGTCATTTGTGATAACTCTTATCCTCGTGATCAGTTTGAGGTTTCTGCGTTGGCTCTTTTTTAAATATTGAATTTGTTGCTTATGAGTCAACTTCTAATCAAACTTTAGTCATCGGTCTATATTTACTTTTTCTGATTCCAAGAGGAACTGAGAATAACTTGAAGTGCTTCCTCTGAATCTTGCATGCGTTGGTCTAGTTCCTTATTGTTCACTGTTTTCCTTCCTCTTCAGTTTGGGAGATCCTTTCACAGACATGGCTGTGTGTCAGAGTCCTGCTCCCTCAGGGCTGTTCGTCCCTCCCTCCTTCACTACTTTTTCTCTCTCCATGGTCTGGTCTGGTCCCGGGCCTCTCTCGCTGCCACTGTTGCTGCAGTTGGCCCAGCTCTGCCACAGTTTTCCATCAAAACACCAAACCTCAATGGAGCATTCAAGCCCAGGCCCGCTCCAGTGCTGCCCCTCCCTCCCATCCCACCCTGTTCTGACTCGGCCTTCTTTCTCCCTTTCTCACTCCCTGCAAATTTAATGGCCCTGTCCAGGAAGAGGTCCTAGCTCAGACTTTTAGAGCTGGATCTGAAGGATTGAATAAGCCGAGGGGAAAATTGATTCTTAAATGTCGTATGTCAGTTTGCAGAGAGTAGTTTCCACTAGATCTACATATCATGGAGTCTAAAAAAAACTAAAAACTTACATGCAAGTGGAACAGCTGCAATTGTTATTCCAGTAGAAAGATTTATGATGTCCAAGTTTTTTTTATTTTTTATGTATTACCAAGAAAACACATTAAAGTGCCGCCGCAGAGCACAGCTTTTCTAGGCCGCGGGGTGTAAAAGTACAATTTTAAGTGACATGAATGATTAAAACACCTTTGCAGAGGTTAAAATATATCAACACAAGTGTTCACATTATAGCTCATTATAATGTTGATCATTCTCTGAATCATTTATTTACAGTGCCCAAGCTGACCTATTCAAATAACTTTTTTTAACGGTCCAAAATCCCAAAATATTAAGAAAAGAGCACACACCCACAGCTGAGAAGTTGGATTCAAAGTAGTAAAAGTAGTAAAATAGTTGCTTATTAATGTTCACCTATCGATTAATCGACTAACCGCTCCAGTATTTTCTCAGTTATCGTACGAGTTGTTTATTGTTCTTATAACAGAGTGTATAATAGAGCGTGTAAAGTATTAGCATTAGGGCATGGAACAATAAACTACTGTTGTCGACTGGACGGAGAATTCACTGCTAATGTGGAGCCATTGTGATAGTTCACTAGAGATACACTGTGAAGTTATGTGAGCTATGACTGTGTGTCAGTGATACTTTTTCGGTGAAAACTCACAGAAACGTCGCCCTGGTAGCGAGACCCTTTTTTAAAAAAATGACCAGTCTGCTTTGCAGAGTCTGTAGTATCCATCAAGTGACATGACTGCTGTAACAAAAATCACCTCTGCTGCCACGACTACAGTATTTTACTTCCCATGGCAACTACAGCGGTATACAGTATTCTGCTATGGAGGCAGTGATGACTTACATGTTACAAACCTCAGCTACATGCCTGAGCTAAGGTAAAATCCCCACAATGGAGCCTGTTAAACTATTAAGCTGCCCGCATAACTATGACAGTTACTTATTTTGGACAGTAAATCTGGGGTTGAGGTTAAAAATGCTTGCTGTTGTTAAAAAGCAGCGCTCAAATATCTGCAAGTAATGCATCAGAATAAATATTGACATGTCAGGGTGAGCCCAGTACTTGCTCCTATTATATGTTTACTGGCCTAACAAAAAATCCAAATATTTTTCATTTTAAGACATTCAAGGTAACGCGTACAAAGTTCACATTCATTTAGAATCAACATGTCTGTGGTTACCGTGAAATTCAAAAGGGCAGGACAGTGCACAGCAATGTAAACAGAGAAAAGCAACACGATAATCGTGCTCCATTCTTTATGAATCAGCATGAGTTAACTTGTCGACTTTGACAGGCCTCGAAAGCAAAACAGATCCATGAGGCCTGTAAAGCCTCTCCGTTGATTTGTATTGCCGCTGCATGAATCAGGCACGATGACTTTAGTTTTTATTTAGCTGCTTCGCTACAGGCGATGTGCTGCAGGGTGTTGTAGTAGGCACCAAGTTTGTGGTATTTGTCAGTGCTTTTAAAATCTGGTATCTTCTTGGAATCTCTCACTTCTAACCAAAAAACACTTTTGCTTCCACTTCCACTAAAAGTACTTATTTTTTAATGTTTCATTTCTGTCTCATACAGCTCTCACAGTAGCACTGAGAAGAAACTTGTTCCGATAAGTTAGAGAAAGCATAGAGTCAGTCAGTGGATACTTAAATAACTTTACAGTGATATTTGCTGTGTCTAACTATGAGGACACTATATAGTGAAATAACCATCGCTACAAAGATGGATTGTCCGCTTTCCCCAAGACTGTTGCCCTTTGAACTAAGTCAATTTAAAATAATGCAACTTCCTTTTGGAGTTAGACAACAACAGCCAGACAACTTTTACATCAACCATTGTATGTTCTGAAGTACAGTTTCTTCCAGTCCCAGCCTCGAAGGGCTTTCTTTGTGACATTTGTGCATCTTTTGGGGAGTTTGTCTCAATATCTGTGCTGCTCTGTTGTGTAGTTAGGCTGTGATGCTGATGGCTCATTGATTTTTCATTTTTCAATTTTTCCCACACTCACTTTGGCTGGTTTAATGTGGAAATCAATGTGGCATCACTCTCATCCACCCGGGCAGAAGGTCGTCCTCAGAGAGAAGCTTTTATTTTATTTTAGCCTACATTTATTTTTACATTAACATTGGAAAAATGGTTGTCAACAAGGGCTTCCAGGCCTTTTAAAAGCAGTGTACAGCGATCCAGATCTGGTCGCCAGGGGCATCTAGGGAACATGAGTGGTATGTGTGTTTTCACCAACTTCTACCAGAGGTCTGGCAGTTTCAGTATTTTTAGTGTCAATTATTTATGTCAGTTTGGCTAAACTGTCATAAATATTAAGGGTTTTCACTTTTGTACACCTTTCAGTATCAATATTAATATTCTTTCTAGACGTGCCTCTTTAACTCTGCAGTCCTCTTGTCTCTGTCCAGCTCTCCATAGCCCTTAAATCTGTCTCGGGCCCCATGGTTATTTTATTTTACTCAAATCAAAAACTCCCTTTCACTTCTCTGTTCTGTTCTGTGTAAGCATTACTGCTTTATTTCTGAAAGCATGATTCATAACTCTAGTTCAATATAGACATTATAGACAGCCTGATGCATCGTCCAGCCTCTCAGAACTTGGTTTGTCACGTTTTCATTTGTTCCTCTAGGATCAACCAAGAACAACATGGACGTACTCAGTTTTGCCATCCCTAAGCTTGTGCGTACACGTCCCAGTTCAGTGTGTGTTTATGTGCTGACTTTTCCGTCTCTCCAATTCAGAGGTTTCTTAGGGAGTGGGCTACTTAAAGCTAGTTTTTTTTTTTCTGCTGTAGGCTCTGGAACTTATTACAGTCTGAGGCACTTTCATAAACGGGCCATTCAGCTGCCCCTGCATGGCTCTGAATGGGACACACTGTCGCCAGGAGAAAGAGAGTTAATGTGGGCTAGTTAGTCGTGAGACCTCCCTATTACGGAAGACTGGTGTTCTGAAATGTCTAGTCATTCGTACTACTGTTGTGCAGTAGAATACTGCGTGCATTCAGATTCGAAAGAGTGCAATTCAGAGTTACATACGTTTTCTTATTGCCTATTTTACATTTACTTTAATTATTTGAATACATTCTGAGTGTATGTATGTAGGAAATTTCACAGTGATAATCCTTACTTATAAAATAAAATCTTGTCCCGCCCACCCTGAAAAAAAAGACGTGGGCTTTACAATAAAGTATAAAAAAGGTATTTGTTTTTGTGAGGTTATTTCCTGGCTGAGGCATTATTATTCTTTTCTATGCTTTCCATTTCATCCCAATAAAAAAATAAAATAAAACTGAATCTAAATTTAGGCTTTATGGTAACTATGCAACAATATAACTTTCAGCCCAGTTGAAGTGGTTTTTCATATTGCACGGAGAAGAATGGCAAAACATGTCTCGTGTCTGTAGACAGGCAAATGAGCTGAGGGGCCCCACACAGATAACTGGCAGAAATGTTGCGAGTGCTCAGGAGATTTTCCTCTCAGTGGAAAGTGCATTTCAGATCAAATATATGATTTAATATCACCTTTTTGAATAGCTTTGGAAGAGAGTTCAATGACTTACAGGGAACCAAGATTGTAAAGGGGAATTGAACTCAACATGTTGTTAAAACTGGTTCTTGTGTAAGAATTGCCAGGTTCAGCTGGGTGGATTTTTGCGACGAGCTCACTCCCCCAGGTGCGAATTTGCACTCTTCTCTGTCCAAGTGAGGAGGAAGATCGTCGGTCTTAAATGTAGAAAAATTCACTCTGCGCTAGCTTTGAGTCCATAAGGAAGACCTCTATAAGATGAGATCTAACACCTAACTGTGAGAATTAAGAGCGCACTATCTCCTTAAGTCTGAATTGTCATTCATGGCGCATCTGCCAAACCGCAAGTCAATACCCAAATCCCCCACCTACTGGAAAACATCACCTTTTCCAATATGGTGCTGACAGTATCCCAAGATTATTTAATAATCACTCCATCACTCTGTGGTTGTACTCGGTCTCAGGGCAGCCTGCCTCGAAGGAAAACAGGCCATGGATGTGACTCCGATATGATTATTACAGTCAAGTTGTGAGGAGCTAAATCGCATCGCGCACACACACAGCTGAGATCTGAGAGGCGGAGGGACATTTGACCTGGAAAAGGCTTTAATCTGCAGCTGAAGAACTCTGATGTTTGATCAGGATTATCATGTTTACCACTATATGGGTCTCAAGAGAAGCTGTCAGCTTGGCCTCCATATGCATAAACAGCTCAGCTATGTTTACTTTATTACTTAATTTCTGTGAGATACTGATGGTCGTTCTGTTTTCTATTGCAGGTTTCCCAAGAAAGCAAACAGGTAAGAATCTTTATTTCCTCCTATTTTGATACAAAGAAGATGTGATATACGATATATAGATGATATGCATGCTTATGGGTCGTTAATCCTGTGGTCACGCACACATACACATCAGTGGTTTACATACACGGAGCTCCAGATGAGGGCAATGAGGCAGGTTTTACTAGGCCTCGTGTGCTGCAACACAGAAGTCTTCAGAGTTTGGACCAAACATACCCTCTCCTCCCCCCCCTTCACTCATGTACACACACACACACAGTGAAGGACAAAGGGGTCCCTCTTCTAAGGGCGGCCCATCACTGCCTTTCACTGTGAACAGAACAGTGGCCTTTCACAGTTGGGGCCGGTATAGGCAGAGGCAGCCATACATAGCCACCCGAGGTTCAAGCCGGAGTCTGGCCTTGTAGCACCTCCTCTGAGGAGCGTCCTTTCTCTGGCCTTGCTCCCTGAGTGGCTCCACATCCTCTCTGGATGCCACATTATACAGTAGACACACTCGGCATGATTCATACACTCGGAGGTCCTCTCGCCACATTATTCACAATGCTGAAATGAACAATTCTTGGTTCTGTGTGTGTTGATGTAATCGCTCCTGAACTTTCACTCGCCCGCAGCTCCTGCATATAGTAGAGTGATGTAGGGTAGTAGTGCAGAAAGATGCAATGACCCGGTCTATAAAAAAAAAAAGGGAATTATAAAAAAATACAGTTTTGCACCGGACAGCACATACTGGATAAATGGCAATGTTTTGCATGAGTTAACCAGTTGTTTATGGTGTCAGTACTGTTTCTTATGGCTGTTTCCTTTTCTCTAGAACCAGCAGCATTCTCAGTAAAGACCACCCCCCGGACAAGAAACCCAAAAGTGACAAACCCTCACTTCCCTCCAATGAGTTTGACCCTACAGGTAACATCACCATTTGCTTCTGTTCTTCTTATTCTCCCTTTTTTCCATCCTTTCTGTTTGTATCCTTTCTGCCTCTGTATACGTCACTTTATCTGACTGCCTCATATTGTCCCTCTCACCCATTTCTGTCTGTCTCTTTCTCTCTGTCTCTCTCTAACACACACACACACACACACACACCCACAAACACAGTCTCAAAAAAAACGATTGTGCTGATGATGGTTTGCTTGATGCACAAGGCATGCTGGGATGGTGAAAGGTGGTGTGTATGTCTTGCTCTATCTCTTTGAAAACTTTACGTTCATTTTGACTTGTGTGGTCTGATCTGAGATAATTGTTTGGGTCTCATCACTGGAGCCTAACACCTTATTTTGAACAGGAGTCGGGATTGTCTTTTTGAGTCAATTCAACTAATAGACAGTATAATATGTCTTTATTGGCTAAGCGTGTATTACACTGCATTATAACAACTGTTTGACAGAAGCTTATGTTGCATTATACGTTGCAGGTTTTAAGCCAGTAAGCACAGAAATGTTTGATTATAGGACCTTAAAATCTGCAGCTGCATGTTTAATGTCCACATGGTTCTTGTCATTTTACATAAATCAGAGCACTGTGGGTTTTGTATGCTCAAAGTGGTTGGGTGGTCTTGACGCATACTTGAAGGGCACAAAAGCCACGAAGCCTGTTATGCACTCCAGTTTCAAGTTTATTGCAGGGCGAGATTGTTAGGCTTCAGGAACAGACTATGGTGACACTCCCTGTGGTATTTGTCAGCAATCAGAGCAGTATGATTTGAGATATGACCGAAGCCTCTGTATTAAAAACAAAACAGAAAATCCTCCACACCACATGGTGGCTTATCTCTGTATGATGCAACAAAACGTAAGACACGATGTGTACCTTGTTGTCTGTCTGCGTGTAGCACCGTGCTAAAATATGTTTCCATGTATTTTTCTGATGGTTTGGTCCGCGGATTGAACGATGCAGTGATTGAAGTAGCCACACAGAGAAACAGATGATTTTTAAATGAGCTGAAGTCTTCAGGTCATCATTAGATGAAATTTAGAGATGATTCAGAGTTTTTGCATGCCTGCATGTTGTTAGTCTACATTCCCTTTTTAGTTATCTGCAAGTTGCATGGACTCTTTAACAATCTTTTCCCGGATTTTCTTCTTCTTGCACTTTTTCTGTCATAATTTCAAAGCGGTTTGGGTTATTTAGGGATGGGCACGAGTAGTCAGATACTCTGGAAATGGATGTTCACACTGAATCATACGATTCACGTTTCCAAAAAAACATAATATGTTATTTGCTATTTTTAAATGCTTAGCTTTCACTGCACACACGCTGCACAAAAATCCAGTTCCCCCTCTGCTAGTGGCTCTAACTTCTGGATTCATTTTATCGTCAGTTCTTTTTGCTGCAACTTTTAAAACCTCCTTTGGATATGACTGCAACTTCACCAGCTGTATTTTCATCATCTTGCTATAATTCCTAGCAATTTGAGTACACTAATATGAAGGCTTAGTTCCAGTAAAGTAAGGGCATTGAAGTATTACCACAATATTTCTGGATCAGAAGCCTGCAAATGTGTTTATTTTATTTTGGTCATGGTGCATTTTAAAACCTAATCTGCACTTTAAATCACTTAAGCTCATGATTTTAATGCAGGATAAAAATAAAAAAAGTTTAGAAAAATGAGGGCCCCTGGTACTGAAGTCACAAACCGGTAGAGCGACACCTATAGGAGTGGAGTACTTTCAACAAAACACAAGCTAGTTCATTTTTAGTCGCTGCACTCCTGCCCATCCAAACCATTATGTTTTTATTAAACTACCTATTTGTTCATTTAATTTTTCTTCTCCCATGATTGTTTCTCCCTCATGATTTTCTCTTTCCTGTTTTGTGTTTCTTTTCCTTGTGTTGGTTCTTGTTTTGTTTGTTTGCGTGCGTGCGTGCGTGCGTGTGTGTGTATGTGTGTATGTATGTGTGTCTGCTGCTGTGCTGTCTGCGCTGTGGTCTGCCTGGTGGGGGCTGTGGGCAGAAGCTCTGGTGGTGCAGAAGAGTGGCAGCAGCAGTGTGCTAGCAGAGGGGAAGCCTGAGTCCTGTGGTAAGATGCTCCTGCTGTGGAATGGCTGGTGTGACAGCTGCATAGATACATGCTGCAGACGCTGGTGTGAAATTGCCACAACATGTTTGTTTTAAGCAGATCAATAGCGAAAAATTAATTTTTAATCAGTGTAATCTTGCTGAATTTGTTTCGTGCCCCTCTGACTTTGAAGCATCAGCTCAGCTGTTGAATATAAACATGATTTAGCTGGCATTTTCTCCATGTTCACACTCCGCCGTCAGCTAAAAATCTGATTGGATCTGCAGACAGAGGGCTGCGACAAATTATTATTTTAATTATAGATTAATCCGCCAACAAAATGTCAGAAAATAGCTAAGGCCAGTGACACTTATGTAAAGACAAAAGTTTTTCACTTCTCATTTTCTTTGACGTAAATTCCAGAGCTGAAAAATATCATATCAAAGAAAAGCATAAAATCCTAACAATTGAAAAGCTGTGACGAGGGAATGTTTGCCGTCTTCGCTTGAAAAATGTTGTTTGGTAAATCATTTCAGCTCTTCTTTTGAAATGTCAGCGCTAAATAGGATTGTGGTTCAAGTGGCTCAGTGGCAACGTCTAAAATATGAGCCATACACAGTGCTCATAAAGTAGCACTGTTGCAAGCTTTCCACATCGTTCTCTAGATATGATGACAGAGGCTGCAGCCAGCACAAAGCAGTTTCATGATTATGTGTAGTCGCCCTTTGTGTTTCCAATCACCAGATCTTTGGTCTGTGTTCTTGTTATTGATCAGCACCAAGTGGCTCAATGATTACTTTGCCAGGTTGTGAGATATTTTGGCTACTTTCAAATATATATATGAAACTATTCAAACCACTTCTTTTCCAGTAGAGAAACATGGTCACTCTAAAAGACCTTAGCAGCTTATGGTTTGAACCATAATCCCACCCAGGTTTTAATATTGATATAAATGTTCAGTTAAAGTGATCGTTTGAATGTGATTAAACGTTAAGCCCACACAGAGAATAATATTTACAGGCTCCTGAAGGCTTACTTTCAATTAGAGTAAAGCCAGGCACCCACTGAACAAAGGGTTTGGTGAATAGCTTCATGACCCCTGTGGTGTGAGAGTATCAGCATAACCATCTCTGTCTTGTTTCTTAACGTCATCTGGGACACTCCAATTTCTATCTTTAGACACAGACGGTAAATGTCAAATCATTTCAGATTTCCCCAAAAAATTACTTCTAGTGGGTGTCTGACCTTACATGCAGTGAGCGGACAAAAGACAGTTGTTTAGAAAAAGCCAGTATCTGCTGATGTCTACTGTCTGTCTAGGACATCAAGTCTGTCTAGTTTATCAAGATTATCTTCTATCATATTCAGCCAAGCATAGCTGTGTCTTTTCCGTTTAAATCGGTTATCTCGGTTACATCTGGTTCAGATTCACACATGAAAATCTTGCCACTGAACAACAGTGAAAATACTTGAAATACTTAGACTTTTAGATTAAAGAAGAGTGGTCTGACCTTTGTATGCAGTATTTTAATGACTTGGGTTCCTTCTTTTTGTCATCATACCCTGTCAGCATTAAAGGTCAGTTTATTCTCCAGAGTACATTTCCTTGTGTTTCAGGAAAGGGTGCTGATTGCAGATCAGTTCAACCTCTGAATAATACATTAGCTTAGATGGATTTCCCTAATCAGTGATCATGTCAGCACTCCCACTCCTACTGATTTAAAAAATGCCAACCAAAGATCTCTAAAATACTGTTAAGTTTAGAACATGGGCACAAGATCAACATCAAGAGGCAAATTCACACCAGCTCTTTAACCCATATGGCCTCATCTGTTTCCTTCACACCCCTGCCCTCTCCATATATCCCTTCCCCCTGCTCCCCCCAGCTCGGCCTAACCCTCTCACTACACCCCTCCCCCCTGCCTGGGGCTTTTGCCTCCCCTAACCTCTTTCCATGTCTTTGCTCCTGTTCCTTCCACTCTCCAACCCCCACCCCACCAAAGCCCTCATCGATCGACTCACCTCTCTGGTTGATGCTGCACTGACCAGCAAATCTCAGACACAACAAGTAACCAGCTCAAGGGTCATCTTAGTCAGTTTGTGTTATGCATTCTTTACATTGTGTCTTTTTTTTTGTTTTTGTTTGTACGATCCTCAGTCAGTTTAGTCAGTTCCGGCCAGACGTTAGATAATCTCTAATCTCTTCTTGCCACACTAATGAAACACTGCGTAAAAAAAAATCCTGAAAAGTAACATTCCTTCTTCTGCTCTGTGCGACTGTAACCAAAAAATCAGATATGTTTCACAGAACGATCATCAAAACTGTTTAAAAGGATATATTATTGTCTTTTGTTGTCAAGTCACCACATCAGTCAGTTGGCAATGTAAAACACATTTTGAAAAATTTGGTCGTAATTTGGTTATGGCCAACAAGCTTTCTTTACTGTACACACTCCCCATACTCCCCACAGTTGGGTTGTGTGCTCATATGTTAAAGTTCTGTAGATTAAAAACGTTATTGGTCACTGTAACTGTTCTTCTTGTCTTTATTGGCTGCCTGCTTAAACCAATTTCTGTTTAAATGATTAAGGCTAAAACATTTCACTATGAACAGGAGAACAAATACAGAAATCAAGCATTCTTCTGATGATTTCAAGGAGGGGTCTATTCCTTTATCCTTTTGAAACTCAAATTTTCCAGGAGTCACTCACAAAATCAGCGCTTAGCCTTCAAGGTTAAGTTTTATTTTTCATGGAGTTTGTAGTTTGTCTTTCCTGAGGTAAATACATTTCTTTTGCTGACTTCCTGGTCTCTTTTGAAAACACTGTTATGTTTTTGTCCTGTCTGTCTGACTTGCAGGTCTGGTCCAGCGATGTGTAATCATCCAGAAAGATGAAAATGGCTTTGGGCTCACTGTCAGTGGTGACAACCCAGTGTTTGTGCAGCTTGTCAAAGAAGGTAAGGCGGCGTCTGAAACTTAAAAGGAAGAAGAAAAAAAAAGATGTTATTACAATGACGACTTCTGGTCTAAGCAATTGTAATAGAAATCCGGGCTCCTTTTTTCATCCGCTGACATCAGACTGTCACGCTAGTTTGCTCCGAGCTCAAAGATATGAAGGGTAATTGGCTCTCTGCAACCATAACCACCATTACCACCACTACGCTGGCACTTACTTAGAGAAGTGAAGCCATCAGTAGTTTCACAGTAGCTGCAGCTTCTGCTTGATCTTGTTGTCTTTTAAAGAGGGGACTTTGACAGGATACTTACGTGGTCCCCTGCAGTCTTTCACTGTCTGCAGAGGATGACGTGAGCTGTTATCAGGTCACAGAAAACATTACACGGTCTGCACTTCAGTGGAGAGGGACGGAAAAGGAAGAGACTAAACGAGGACTTTTGTTGCAGTGTCATCATTGCTTGGCAGCGTGAAACTCGTCTCTGTACAGCTCCTCATTTGTGCTTTTGTTAGAGACTCAACACGAAGAGAGCAGTCCACTTAGTTTCATCTGAATAATTTATACAACTTATTTTATTTCATGTGAACTGAGAAGCAAACAAAATGCATCTGTAGTATCTTTGCTTCAGCTTTTCTCATCGTATCTACGTTTAAAACAAAGAAGATGAAATCTGACTAAGCTTTGCTCGTCGTTACACATTTTTCCGAATATCTAATCACATATTGGCAAATCATCAGTCAAGTTATCGGTCATGCCTGTCCCTCTACTGTTAAAACAAATGATCACATAAAATTACGTCATCAAAATGTCCATATTAATATAAAACCGAAGGCCCAAAATGCACATCATAAGTAGTGTATTAGGAAAACTGAATTTGGTTTACAAAACACTTCAGCTGTTTGCTGCTGACTATAGAGTCGGATGTAGATCTCATAATAACCTGTCTCATGCCTAAATCCCTTTGTTTGGGGTGGAGCTGTGAAACAGGTCCTTCTCGTAATATAACCACTGTTATGGTCTTTCAAAATAGCACTCAAATAGTCACTTTGCAACATCTGGTCTGTCAAGGCTATATGTTGTATTCATTGTCCAGAAATATCAACAAATGTGCCATGAAACCGTACTTTTGTGTCTTCCTGCCTGTTTCCCCTCCGTTTATTTCATTCTTCCATTTGTTTTATTTCTTTTCACACGTCATCTGTTGATTTAACACTCCCTTTTCCTCCGTGTTTGCCAGATGGGGCTGCTATGCGGGCAGGTGTTCAGACAGGAGACAGGATCATCAAGGTATTGTGTTCATCTGCCTCCATGTCTTTAAATTGCTGGAGTCTCTCGTTTCATGTCCAAGGCCAGTACAGAGGCTATAGGCTGCCACCTGCTGGTCAGTCGGTATGCTGCATCTGGGGAATGTAAACTGTGAACCTGGGCCTAAAATGGGAGGTTTTCAACTTTGTATTTATTTTTTGATTCTCATCATAGTACCGTATCTGTCTTCCAGGTTAATGGGACCCTCGTTACACATTCTAATCACATTGAGGTGGTGAAGCTTATCAAATGTAAGTTCCTCGGTCTGTGTTGCAGCAAAAGTCACATTTTAAGGCACATTTAAAAAAATAAATAAATAAATAAAACTGACACTGACGCTTTGATTTTTCTATTCTAGCGGGCTCCTATGTGGCCCTCACAGTGTTGGGGCGCCCTCCAGGGCTCGCCCAGATCCCTTTATCTGAAGCGGAGTCTGAAATGTTGGGCGTTAGCATTTCCTCTCCAAACTCCCCAGCAGCAGAACGCCCCTACAGTCCTCAGGACCGCTTCTCCGCTCATCCACCATGGGTACTAAAGACAGCAGTTACTTCTGTTGCACTCTTGTTGGTTCTTGCCTCTGCAGTATTTGTTACACATATCTGGATTACATATACAGTATATGGCGTTTGCTTGAATGCATCTCACTGCACAGCTCCTCTGTATGTTTTTCAACTTCATTTCTTGTATTTTTTTTTCCCACAGGATGAGAATAGCAGTGTCTGCAATCAGAAGGTTGACTTCTTGCAAAAGATGCTCTCCAGAGAGCAGCAGGAGCTGCAGGTTAGCATAACAATCACTTTCACTTAGTGTCTTCTCTCTATTGTAACACTGTTTTATTCGGTAGGTATTGGCAATAACATTGTGATTTTCACCCTTTATTGCACAGTTATGTATATTTTAACTCTGCTGGGTAATGTTAGGATATTATCTGCATTGAAAATGAAAGGATCGGCTCATCCATATTTAAATAGAACATTGCTTTGCAGTGGGTGGAAGGTAGTATCTGTAGGAAATACAATGCAGTAACAACATGTTTTGTCTTGATTTCACCCCTCTTGCTGTGCAGGCCATGAAAGAGGAGTACAGCAGGAACCCCTCTTCCAAACTACTGAAAGACATCCAGGATGCTAAGAAACACATTCCCCAGCTGCAGGGTCAGCTCTTCAGGGCCACCGGGGCAACACAGGTAAAGCATAACTCTAACTAACTACCTATGAACCTATGTACAGTATAAGGTATCTAGGGACACTGATCTATCAGCAACATCCAAGCAGTCTTTGCATAATATTGCGTAGTGCGTTTAGGAAAGACTCCAGACAAACATTAATCCTAATCTTATCAGAGGATTAGGCTTTCTCTGTTGGAAGCCACTCTTTTGTGTCTGTGTGACTGCTTATTTTACACACAACACTCAATGAACCCTGTGTGAACCCCATGTCTGCTCTCATAATTTTAAAAGCTATATTTTATGAGATTACACTCTTAAAATGCTCATTAATTCATATTCTCATCAATTATTACCAATGTAGCCTGTTTGTCTTCTTCTATTCCAAAACATGTTTCATTCTGGTCTTTGTGAATCTCACATTATGTAATGAGGTCGTTCATAATTAGTAACAAAGCTTGTGTTTGCATGAATCCGTAGGAGGCTGTTCCAGGTGGTGATGCAGATGATGGTAGCATGTTCGAGACAGAGCACACTCCCGCCTTTAAGGGAGACAACAGCACAGACCTGTCCTGGAGCAGCACTCCTGTAAGTCGTCACAGCACTACTAACCAACATAATTGAGTATTGAATATGCTGGTATCATATCATCCATTGGTAGTAACTGGTAGTTTGATCATGGTAGCTTGTAGGGAAGCTAAAATGACCATTTCAAAGGGTTCCCTTCACCTCTTACTTTTTTATCTGAATGAAATGGGTTCTCTGGCTGTAACCCACAAGCCTCCTCTTTGCAGACCGGCTCACTTTATACTAATCCCATGCAGCTTTGGGTATAAACCGAGCATGCAGTATAAATGTGTTATTTTCCCCTCGAGTGTTTGAATATTTCTGCATACTGGGGTTCATAAACTCTGTTGGAATCACATAAATCAGGTACGGCCGCAGCGAGATTCTTGTGGATTCAACAAACCACAGGTGTATTCACGTGTGGCGATAGGTAGCCATTTCATTGTAGTGAGACCATTTTTTGATACTTGACCTCACTGTATTGTGACCTCTAGGATAATCAGTCTCATAAAACTGCAAACTATAGACCCAAGGCATTCAGAGGATGTATGGCTTATATAAAAATGAAGGAGTTTCGAGCAGAAGTGTTATCCAATCGTCCAAAAGCCTTACAGAAATCTATACATTTTATTAATTAAGTGTTTAAATGTTGTACCAAATCTGTATAAGAAATGGTATCAACCTAGTTTTGTTGGAGTGGCCATCATATATTTCAGTCATAATATGTTAAGCTCTCTAAACATTTAGTATTCAAATAGGTGGCTACACAAAAGAAATTAATTTATATTTATGACTAGAAGAGCTTGCCAAAGTGCTGAGCTGCATCTCAAATTAAACTTCAGGTTCCCAACTTTTAGATCATGTATACCATTTCTATGTGGTATATACTCCTCACCTACTGCCCAACCCCCCCTTAAGTTACCCTGCCACCCTAGAAACACAAAGACAGCACCAGAGCAATCACAATAAGTGTTTTGATTCTGCAATCAAATTATTGTTGGTCGTGTGTTAATAAAATAACAGTTGATGTGTATGAAGTTCTTTAAAAAAAAATTTATATTTTGTTCTATCCCATTTCCAGATATCCCGTGGATTTGGGCCTGGATCTCCAGAGAGCCTGTGCCCAAGAGAGTCATCTTGCCCCAGCCCAAAGAGCACACCCAGGAACAGCTTCAACTCCTGCCACTCTCCAGAGGCGGAGGACGCCACTGACCTGGTATGTACATACTTTTTGCTTTGTGCAAATTTTTATTCACTTTTTGATCACTTTCCTTGTGTAAACTTGGCAAAGAGTGCATTTTTGAAGTGTCATTTATAGATAAATACATGCATGTTTTTAGGTATTCAATGAATAATCTCTGTCAGTGTAAGTGTACCTCTGATCAGCTGGGGTTGTAAACATCTAAACGGAAAAGCTATTAATTAAAAAAAACACTAATTCCACAACGTACTACTGTTTTCGTCTAGGACGCTCTGTCCCCTACCACAGTCAGTAGTCCCTCTTCCTCTCGCCTCGTCTCGCAAATCATCGGTGCTGAGGACGATTATTTTGATTCAGACCAGGAGCAGGTATTTTACCACAACATCCTGTGTCATTCATAATATCACTACACACAGCTGTCACATTCAGAACATATTTAAAAGGTGTGATGCTGTAATTCTTTAACAAACCGTTGGGGTGCTTTTGTTTCAGACAAATGGCCAGTGTAACAACTTTAACAGTATTGAGCAGCTCAAGTCTCGCCCCGCCCACCTCGCCGCCTTCCTTCATCATGTCATCTCTCAGTTCGACCCCGCTCCTGTGGTAAGACCCCGTTTCTTTACACCTTGTCAGAATCTTTTGTATGTTCATTTCCTATTTTAATGCGGTCCGGCAGCACTGTGTTTTATTTTAAGAAATTCTCATCCTATGTCCTCAGCTGTGCTACCTCTATGCTGACTTCTACAAGCAGACCAACTCCAAAGAGACCAGACGTGTGTTTATGGACCTCCACACCTTTTTCATTGACCGGGGAGCAGTAAGTACATTTTTTTGTTCTGCACAGTGAAATATGAGCATCACTGGAGGTCAGATTCACCCAGTATTCATTTGTTTATCTGTCTGTGACACACAGTACGTTAACATCTGTTGAATTTGTGTTTTTGTTTTTGTTGTCTATAAATCTGAAACGCCAGACCAGAATTGTCTCAAGTATAAAACTCTTTATGCTTTTTACAGAATTTGAAAGTTACCGTTCCTGAATCCATCTCTGCTGATCTTGGTAAGTATTTCCTGCTGTGCTGTCATTTTGTAGGTGACACTTCCAGTCAAGGTGTTAAGAAATTAAATGCTCTGATGGTTTGGAAAGTATTGCTTAAACCATAACAGTGCATATTTACTTTGCATTTTCCATAATCCCTTGAGAAACAGTATATGCGAGAGTGTGACTGTCGTGTGCATGTGTTTGCAGACCGGCGGCGAACAGAACTGATCCCAGAGGAAATAAACAGACAACATGTTCAAACACTGCAGGACTCTCTGCTCCCTGACATCCAGAAGAATCTTGAGGACTTCAGGTAAACTTGTCAAGTCTGAGTTGTTGTTTTCTGTGGAGTTAGATGTTCAGATTAGTTGCAGAACTTGAGAATTTATTTATTTCCCACATCAAGCAAATGACAACAAAACCTAAAGTATTTCTTTTGGTACATTCCGTTGAGTTTCTCCATCTTTTGCTGTGGCATTATCAACCCTAACCACTTTATATGGCTTGTTATGTTGGATCATGCAGGCAGAAGCGCAGTATGGGCCTAACGGTGGCTGAAGTAGAGTTGGCCAGACTGGACCAAGAGAGAATCAGAGACCGTGTCACTCTGGAGCGAGAGCGCTCATACGCTGAAAACATCATTACCAAGATAGAGGATATCCTGTGAGTAGCACGTTCCACGCAAACAAGACACATGTCGCTCGCTTTTACAAATACTCGCAATCTTGTGTCTCTACTAATTACGAGCGACTCAGTTTTTCTTCTTTGTGTTGTTTTTAGGCTAACTACTCAGACCACAGAAGAAGAGAAATGGTAAGCAAACATACTGTGGATCATTTGGTTGAATGAGTATTTCTCAAAGCATACAAGGGGGATCATTTAGGGCTTCAAGGGCTCTCATGGCCCTTCAAACCATCTGTGTCTTCATAGCATTTACAGTCTGTAATGCGGGCAGAAGTCTAAAAGAATTACAGCTTATTTTATTAGACTTTGAGTCCTTTAAGATAATTATGACTAAATAATTGAGCTAAATGAGTCTAATCTGTCAGTGGAGTCATTTTTAATCGTTAAAGTGCAGTCTTTAACTAAGAACATAACATATTGGTGTCAACCCATCCTCCACAGTCAACAAATGAAGCGCTCGGGCATTCTCTTAAAGATAACATCTAATTAATGTAGTATGCTTTTATTAAATAATTCAAAAGTGTGAGTGATTGAAACAGTCTTGTTTTGAAATGCCATATGGTCGCAGCAAACCACAGATGGTTTGTGTAGAGATGGACTGGTGCGACATATGGTGCAAATCACAATATGGACACTTGCTCTTTCCTTCTCTGTTTCTTTGTTGGTCAGAATTAAGAAATACTTGAGGAAATAACCTAAATGTTGTTAATTGTGTTTTCGTTCAGCACTACAATGCAGTATGTCATCTATACATACATGAAGCACCTTGGTGTGAGGGTCAAGGAACCTCGCAGTCTGGAGTCCAAGCGGGTCAGGATCAACTTTCTCCCCAAGATCAAGGTACTTAACATTATTTCTTTGTACATTTGCCCTTCTCTCTTTCTCTTTATTATCATCTCTGTGACACGTCTCTTATTGTTCATGAATGCAGAAAAGCATGAAGACCGAAAAGGAAGGAGAAGAGAAGGTGAAGAAACCCAGATTTCCCAGTATCCTTGGACCTCAGCGTCGCCCTAGCCGCATTGAAGCAGCATCAGGTGAATTAGGACTTTAGAATGAGCCAAGATTATCGCACTACACCCAAAGCTTTTTCAAGTTTTGACACAACATTTCACTCTGTATTCAGTGGGTAAAGCCTTGGATGGTCGCCCCAGGCCTCAGAAACAGTTGTCTCAGCCTACTCTGGGGGCTAGTGAGCACACGGAAGCTGGTCGTCTAAGAGGCAGCCAGTCGAGCGAGGGCTCTGAACTCATACACTCCACGTCTTTAAACACCTCATCCACAAACAGCGCCACCTACAGCTCGGACTCAAGTCGAGACACAGATATGGGTAAACTACTGAACCGCTAAATCAAACACACCCATAGGAGAAGAAAGAAGCAACGGTTTCTAATTTGTCACTTGTGTCTTAGGTGGGACTCCGACCTCAGGCCCCTCCAGGCTGAGTGACGGCCTTCAGTCCGACCCTCTGGATGGGTTGCAGTACCCTGCTACGCACTTTGACCTTTACAGCCTGGACCAGCTGCAGGAGGATGACAGAGAAAGCGACAGGTACATTTACTGTCACATTTACTGTTTAACTTCCTAATATAGAAAATATTTATTTTTAACATTTATTTTTTTATGTCAATATTTTTGTAGAGCCCACGACGGAACACCAAAGGCAATAAGAAGGTACGGATATCTGATAATTTGATACTTTTCTAGCTGAAAGTGGTGATACACAGTGACAACCAGATGGAAAAGTTAACTTTCGATCTTGTTCTAGGCTTGAGGGGCTCAGTGCTGCTGACGTCCAGAGTGAGGATGACCAGGGAACAGACTCTGAGCATGACCCCCCCAACTGGCAGCAGCTGGTGGGGCGAGAGGTCCTAGCAGGTCTCAGGCCTCATGAAATTAAGAGGCAGGAAGTCATTAATGGTGAGGACATGACAATTTATTAAAGCCAGATCTATTTTTTAAATAAAATGATATGATATGCAGCAGCAGAGCATTTCCTGGGATTCAACCCAAGTTATTATTAAATATACATTTTGCTGAGTTGTCTGTCTTGAATTAACGGTTTACATTTTGTGTCTGCAGAGCTGTTTTACACAGAGCGTGCACACGTCCGGATGCTGAAAGTCTTGGACCACGTTTTCTACCAGAAGCTCTCCAAAGAGGCCATCCTGCCTCCTGCTGACATCAAGAACATCTTCACCAATCTGGAGGAGATCTTACAGCTCCATGGTACACACACACACACACACACACACACACACACACACACACGGCCTGAAAACTATCTTCTCTATACAAACTGAACTACAACTCAGTGAATATAAAATTTAAACTGTGCATACACACAGCACCCTCACATTTAATCTTTGTTATCTTATACACACACTCACTGTCCATTGGTGCCTCTCTTTTGAATTTCAGTTTCAATACTGGAGCAAATGGCAGCCGTTCGGAAGAGAAACGAGTCTTCAGTAATTGATCAGATAGGAGATGACTTGCTCTCCTGGGTGAGTACAATTCTCAGGCTGAAATTGTATTTCTTCTCTCAAACATTTTCTTATATTGAATAAATTTCAAGATGACTGATGTGGTTGGGGGGGAAGAAAACCTTATTGTGCACAAAGAAATTGAACTGTTGCCCAAAAATTGCTCTATAGTGACAAGGAAATATGCTGATGTGGGCATGAGATGGGGTTTCTTCAGTCTCAGTTTGGTTCATTTTGACACGGCATATGTACGTGAAAATGATGCACAGTTTAGAAATGCTAGAGAAGGGGGTTCTTAGCATTTTTTCACACTTAACTTTAAACCCCACACCAAAATCCTGAACACAAAACATTAAACGTGGCACAAACGCACAATGCTGGCCTCTCGATAACAAGAAATGTAGAAGCAAACGAGTGGAATGGAAGCTTGTTTCTCTGTTAATGGTTATGTCAGACAGTGGCCTAGATTTGGCTGACATCTCTGCATCTCGATATCACATGTGAAGCATTAGATGTGAGGTAGCCACATATCAGCTGGCAGCCTTGTCTAGAATGTCTCGATGGGGGATAAGTAGGGTAAATTGTCCCCGGAGGGTCCAACATTGATGTAGTCTACATTTAAACTAAGCCGTCTCTGCTCCGAAGACTTAAGCCTGGCCCCCTTCTGGGAGTTGTTCCTCATCATAGTAGTTAAATACTAGACATTTCCATGGCAACTACCCCCTGACCCAGATGGACTGAATGACTGATCACTGCCTCTGTCTTTTCTTGGCTTGGGTGGTTATAGTTCAGCGGTGGAGAGGAGGAGAAGATCAAGCAAGCTGTGGGGACGTTCTGCAGTAACCAGCCTTTTGCTCTGGAGATCATTAAGACCAAGCAGAAGAAAGACTCGCGGTTTACTTCATTCATACAGGTACTGACATCATCCTCGCATTACGCAGCAAATTGTCATCCAACAGAGATAACACTTTAGTGAAAATGACCGAATGGATATGCCGAATGTGTCATACAAAGGAGTTAAACGAGCAACGTGTACATGTGCTTGATTCAGGGAATTAAACTGCAATGTCACCTTTCTGAATAAAAGCTACATTCAGTATTGCTCAGTCACCGTTTTTATTTGTTAAAAGACATATTTTGGGCTTGTCGTTGACCCGTTTACCTAACCTGTATATATATTTTTTATTGCTTCACAGGAGGCAGAGAGTAACAGACAGTGTCGCCGACTACAGCTTAAGGACATCATTCCTGTAGAGATGCAACGGCTCACCAAGTACCCCCTGCTACTAGAGAACATCGCCAAGTACACAGGTGCAATAGTGTTGCATTACCAGTCAGAGGTCCTTTTACAAGATTTCGCAGAGATGTGTTCATGGTGCACGCAGGTATTTTGAGTGTACAAATTGCTCCACGTCCTAACTGTGTGCGTGGTTTATGCATGAGGAGCCACAGAGCAGATTTGTGCACTCGTACAGACCACTCCCCTGCTGCCTTATTCAGGTGCTTCGAAGTCTGTTCCACTCTGTCAAGTATACTCGACACTTAGTCAATCACTGCCTCCGTCACAAAGAAAGAAATTGTGATTTACTTTTAAAAATGACAGTTTCAGACTTGACTAGTGTTCTGTCTGGAGTCTCGTTTCTCGCACTGGCTGGATACCTGTATGTGTGATGGTTATCGCCGTCATTAATTAGCATTCTGTTAAATTAATTCCTGCTCTAAGTTTAGCTGCAGTGGTGCAACACCTCTGCATGTGAACTTCATTAGTAAAGTTCATTTACTGTATTCCGCATTTCTCTCCTGCGATCCTCGAGTCAATTAGTCAATTACTTCACTTTGAAAATTAATTGTCTCTTGTTGCAAGTAACCATGGCAACATGAAAAACAGGAATAATACATTGTTTAATATAGTATAATATATTCTGTTATATTTCATTCTCTGTCTTTATCTATTCTATTATATTTAGTATAGTAGAATAGATAAAAATGGAAATCAGCTATTGAGATAGAAGAAAAGTGCATAAAAAAGTCTTACGCAAGGTTCTGTGTGGCATCACGCCAACCATTAGTGAATTACAGAGACAAATGGAGAGATTATCATTTTAATGGTCCTGGAGCGGTCGTGCACATTTGGGAAAATGTCTCACCCATTATTTGGTCCATCATTTTAGCCTTGGCTGGAGTTTGGTTCTCACACAGAGAGAATGCACTAACGATAATGTATAACCAGCTATAATGGGATCATAATGCCCCCCCTGTTTTGTCATAATTTTTGAGAACGATGGTGTGTTAATGGACAGAGGAAATCTCAATTTCCTGGACAGCCCCCTGCAGAACTAAAGAGGCCTTGCTTCTTCTTATTTGATGTCATAATATCTTTCAGACAACGCAGCGGAGAAGGACAAGGTGAAGCAGGCAGCGGACTGCTGTAGAAAAATCCTCAATCACGTCAACCAGGCTGTGAAGGAATCCGAGGACAAGCAGGTGTGATGTTTTTCAAAATCTCCCTTTCCGTGTTGTGCCATCCCCGAGACGTTTCCTCTTTCTGCCTTTCCGTCTCATCCTAAGTCCTTCCTCTTTTTTCCCCATTCTACTGCAATTTATTTTTTCCACTACCTCCTTTGCTCCCCAGGCAGCGGTTTCCTTAAAAAGAGCACTTACTTATCCCATTTCCTCTCTCTGTGCTTCTCTCCATCCTTCCTCTAGAGGTTGGAGGACTATCAGAGAAGATTGGACCTGTCGTCCTTAAAGCAGACAGACAACCCTATGATCCTGGAGCTAAAGGTGAGTCATCTACATAACCCCTGTTATCATCCGGTGAAGCATGCTCACTTGAACCAGCAGCAAGTCCTTATAAGCATTAAATCTATTTCCCTGTTCTACCTCCATCAGTACTTGGATCTAACCAAGAAAACAATGGTGCACGAGGGACCACTGTCGTGGAAAGTGAACAAGGACAAGACGATTGGTTTGTAATCAGCACGTTGTAAGAGTTTGATCGGCAAAAAGCTTTGATATTGCTTCTGCTCACAAAGTAAACACAAATATCCTCCGTTTCCTTGCAGAGCTGTACACGCTCCTCTTGGAGGACATCCTCGTTCTCCTACAGAAACAAGACGAGCGTCTGATTCTGAAATGTCACAGTAAAAACCTGGCGGGCACCGCGGATACCAAACATATCTTCAGCCCCATCATCAAACTCAACACTGTGCTGGTGCGCTCTGTGGCCACAGGTCAGTTGACACCTAATCTCTCGTCTGTTTTTCTGCGCTGCAAGGCAGAAACAATAAAGGCAGAACAATAACTTGATGAACCAGGATCAAATCAGATAATCACAACAAGAACCTGTCTGATTACACCATCTGTTCAATCTGCAACTGTTGGGAAAAGAGCAGACACTTTCAAAACAAATACTTGGCGGGTGATTACACAGACCATCTGTCTATCACTTTAACTTTATTTTAACCAATCAGATTAACAAACCATATGACATATCAAGCCAGTTGGGACAAGAGTGGAAAAACATTCAGTCCAGTTCTTTAATTTATTTTTAATAAAATACTCTAGTTCTGATATGTCTAGCAGCATCTACACACACCTATCATTGTTTTTGAATGTCACACTTAGTGTTGAATCACAGGCTGCTGGTAGTTCCCAAAAAGGACGCTGATCGGTCCAACCCACTGTGGATCGGACACGAGCACACAGCTTGAAGTTTGAGAATATGGGTTCTCCTCCGTAATTTTGTCATCTCATAAATCCAGCTGCCTCACAAGATACCAACCCTACAGGCATGCAGCATGTGAACGCACAAAGAATTTTGATGAATCTCTCCCTAAACCATCTGCCTACACTCTCTTCTGCCAGACAACAAGTCCTTCTTCGTCTTATCCATGTCAGAGAACGGAGCCCAGATTTATGAGCTGATGGCACCCACCGTCTCGGATCAGAGAACGTAAGTCCACAGATGGTTTTCTTTGATTCATTATTTACATCTGTATCGCTCCAGTTGTTGATGCTTGTTTTTTTTTCTTGTACAAGGTGGCAGCGTCTAATCACCCAGAGAGCTGATGCTATGAAAATCAAACCTCACAGCGTTATACCATTACCTCAGACTGAGTATGTTGCTTTATTATCGTCATGATTTGATCAGAGCAGAAGGTGTTCAGCGTTTGAACTCATCATTAACATGAGATGTTGCTTTTGTCTGTCAGTGAGGAGAGAGACGGTGTGGAGAGCATTACAGCAGGTGTCTCCAGGATGAGTAGAGACCCAGACCGCACATCCACCGGCAGCACCCAGTCCACAGGTAACTGGAACCACTCAATTTTTCTTCCTGTATATCAATTTAAATATTGTCCGACTGTGTGGATAATCCTCCTCTAATTACACCCCCTCAGATAAAGAGAGCAGTCCAGCCTCTAGGAGTGCGATCCAGACTTCTCTACCAGGTAACAATCCATTCGAGGTGGTAAAAGCGGAGGAAGAGGAGGAGGAAGAAGGTTTTGTGGATCCAGAGCTTCCTTACCAAGTGGCTGAAGACAGCAAAGAAGGAGACTCCTTTAACATGTTTCCCTCCAGAGCAGACGAAGCACTGAAAACATGTAAGCACACACGACTAACGCAAAATGCCGTGTATATGTAGCCAGTTCATCTACTGTATATAGATAAAGAAAGAAAGAAAAACACTAATCCTTATCTGTCACCTGTCCCTCAGTGGCAGCATTAAAGCAGGTGTTGGTGACCCAGCTGATGTCCCAGGAGGCTGCAGAGCAAACCAAACGCTCCACGGGGGCCCGGCTCCTCAGGACCACCTCTCTGCGGACCCCTGTAGACAGCCGCGCACGGGTGATGGTCCACAACGGCTCAGAGAAGAACAGCTCCCAGACAGAGGACCCGACTCAGGACCTGGGCTCTGGGGACACAGGCTTCTTTGATACTCCTGAAGATTATGGTGAGCCTGGACGGTTGAAGTCATTATACATTACACTGGAGTTTTAAACAGACTGTGCTTCCAGATGGATGTTATTTACTGTGAGGTGCCGCTTCCCCAGTGATCTTTTGTCTCTCTCTGATCCTGACGTTAGGATTACTAAATGGCTCCTTTTGATTTTCTCAGCAGGATATTTAGTCCTGGAGGGTTACGGTGGCCCAGGGGAGAGCAGCACAGATGATGACATCTTGGCATCAACCACAGGGAAGCAGCTGCGCACCTCACAAGGCTGCGCTGCCGACTCTGGCATCAACTTGAGGTTTTCTTCAACGTCACAAGCCGGCAGCCTCTCCACTTTTAGCAGACAGGTCCTGTCTCACCTTAGAAACCTGCAGGCCAACCTCAACTATCTGAAGGTAATTAACAGTCAGGAGCCCACTGACACACATACCTATAAAATACTGTATTTAAACAGTTTGATCATATTTATTGCTGGACCAGACAGTGAATCACGTATTTCTCTCTCTCTCTTGCAGGAGGTTGAGGCCAAGTACAATAATCTAATACGCCAAAGGCCAGAGAGGTCAGCAGCGGACACGGATGGAAACAAAGGTAACTCGATTCATGATAACTGTCAACATATGAATGACTAGATATTTCTATTATTATATATTAAGTATTTGCCTTTTTTCTGATCCTAACCTTATTTCCCTCCTCCAGAAAAAAGATAGTGGAAGTCTGTGCCTCAGCTTTTTGGCTGCGGTCCCAAAGAGGAAGTACCGACTTGTAGTCTGTTCCTACTTCTTGTGTCCTGGACTTTCTGGACGTCCTATAAGCTTGTCCTCTCACTGCTGAGCCCCCTGTTTTTTTTGTTGTTGTTTTTTTTTTCTCCATCGCCGTTGCCCACGGTTGCCACAGAGAATGAGAGACTTGAGTGTGAGTGGAAACGTTTTGAAGGGGAGCAGTCATCTTTGTTGATGCCACGCCCCCCTTCCTTCAGCACAAGGCAATCAGGGAAGTGGGATTGCCCCCCGAAAACCTCACCCCTCGACCATCTAACACCCATTTTCCCCAAGAACTCCCTGCAAGAAAGAGAACTTATACCAAAATGTACAAAGATGTGTGTTTAGAATATATATATATGAAACACAAAACAAGAAAAGGAAAATTTTAAGATAATGTATTAAGATTTTTTTTATCCCAAGATGTATTTATTTTCTTTCTTTTCATTTTTTTTTAAAAAAGTGTTTCCCACATTGCTTGCATGCTTTTGGCCATGGTGTTACCTTTTTGGCCTGCTTCAGTCATAACTGGGTTAGTGTGAGTGTTGAGTGCACGCTAGCATACAAAGCACACTAGCCTAGCGTACCCTGATGAAATGGCAGGAATATATTCAGACTGATAGAGGCCAGAGTTGCACTGGTGATGGATAGATCCCATTGTGTTTAAAAAACTCTCGAACTGTGTTAAAGTCTAGAATTTCAGATAAATTCTAGCTGTGGCGTTAACTAGAATGAAGAGTCTGAAGGCTCTGATCTGGTCCTGTTACATTTCTGTGCCGCCTCCTTCCCACGCCTTCCTCCTCCTCCTTATTGTGAGGGTAATTTTGCCTCTTGTCTGCTCATCTTCTCCTTTGCGTGTGATCCCCCCCCCTTCCCTTTCTTTTCCCTGTGAACACTTATGGGTGTCATCCTTCACCTTTTCCTCACAGCCCAGTGGCTTTCATGCTTATTTATCCTCTCCCACACTCTATATGTCATGCTTCCTCATCTGCCGTTGGGTATCTTGCCCTCTTCTCTCCTCTCCCACAAGGAGCGGTCATGCTCTTTCTGTATCAGCTCCTGACAGAACTGCTGCTTCTTTCTGCTACTGATGGCGATGCTGATCTGACTGCCTGATACTCTAATAATGTCATGAAGTTCAACATACAGTATACTGTACAATGATCAAGTTGGAAGGTTATGCATAACTTTAATAAATAAATGGTGCCATGACACATTCAAAAAGAACAACCATGCCTGTTTTTTTCCATTTCTTTCACTCATCTTTTATATACAGCAGTATATTATGTGTTTGAATCCCATCAAAAGATCATCGTTTTACTTGCACAGTTTTAATAATGGAGAAATGATTGAAGACCATTTTTTCACTTAAGGCATGATGAGAAAGATCAAGGACACCAGAGCATTAGTCATGATGGATGGACCATGTATCTTTAAAGAAAAATTAGTCTATCCTTGGATCCTTACACACCCCGCTGTTAAAATGACTCAATTTTATCAAGGTGACAAATAAAGGTTGAGTTATGCTATCAATCTATAAACTTTAAATAACTATAGGTTACTCACCCCATTATTTCTCTTGCTTGAATTATGGTTCCTTTTAAAGAGAGTCATTGATATTCATCATGTCCACTGATGATAATTTATCTGCGCTACATATGCCGACCTCTTGTGTCACAGGTAGTATACATTTTTCTCTGTGGATGAGCTGTCACTTACACACATCTTCATGTGAGATTTAATGCTGCTTTGATTCTCCATGTATCTCTGCTGTATATAGTCTCATAGGTCATAATTCAACCCATAACCCCTAACCCATCAAGCAACTTGGGAGCAGCAAAAAAGCTGAGAATACAACTATCATCGATTAATGCAGCAACAACGTTGGCAAAAAGTTGCTGATTTATGCATTCAGTCATGTCTCTGGACACCTTGACAATGTAAGTCCAGTATTCACTATATATTCATTATATATTCACCTAATTGGGCTAAATGTTAACATGACACAAGTTGCCTTTAAGGCTTTAACATGGTTTAATCTTACTCTTTTTTTTTTGCACCCTGTACGTTACAGCTACGACAATTCAGCATAACTTGAAGATAAACTCACATATTGCAGAAAAAGGGTGGTGCTTTTTGGTTTTGTTTGTTTTTTGTTTCATCACCAGAAACCCAATCCAATTCCATAAAGAAATAACGTGTAAATGAATGAACTACAGGAGTATTTGGACAGACGGTAGCGTGAGACTGCCTCTTGCAGTGTAGCTGGCAGGGATTCAGTGTATTCCTCGTGGATACAGGGCTTGAACTTTGGACATTTAAAAGATGACCTGTGAGAAACCAAAAGTGACACATTGAGCTCGTTTTCCCCCTTAAGCCACATCAAAATTGAACACACAGACATTTTGGTGCATTTTAATGTGATCCTCTTTGTCAAACGTCAAGAATTTCCCTTTTGACCTTAACACAATGAAATGCTTTTTTATAGATATTTTGGCAGAACTAAATGTCAGGAATATTTTCAGAAAGGTTTGATCAAGGACAGTGGAGAGGCTGATGATCATTACCAGCAGGTGGCAAACTTTCACCATTAAACATCAAGACAAGAAGACCCACCCTGAAACCTGCAGTGACATCAGTGTTTTAAATAACCCAGGGTACCTATTGATTTTCCAGATACATTTGACTCTAGCGTCTGACAAATACATGACTAAGACTAAGACTGACTCAGAAAATTCAACCCATTTGTTTCTTTAATGAGAAGCTGCTGTGGTGAAGAGGATCCCAAAGAGGACTGTGCAGTTTTTGTTGTGACTTTGTCGGGGGATTTACTGCTACCTATAGTAGTGGAGTCACATCAGGGTTATGCCTTGTAGTGATTTTGTTTGGTGTGAGTGGAAAGCAGGAGGATGCCTCAGTCTTGAAAGACATGCTCCCTCTTTTTCCTCTCTCACCGTCACCCCAACTGTAGGCATGCTGCAGTGAAACAGAGAGAGGAGAGAGAGAGAGAGAGGGAGAGGATATGTTATAAGGAGACAATGAGAAGCCAGACAAGGTATGAATGGGGAAAATGGAAGAGAAAAGAAGTCGATGAATTAAGGGTAATAGAAGGGAAGGGACAGAGTGTGATAAAGACACATGGAAAATGAAGACAGAACAGAGTGAGAAGAGAGGGGAAGGTAATTGATTGTCTCGTTTCTCCACATGCACCTGTCACTGAGTTAATTGGAGTGGCGAAGACAAAGAGGAGAGAGGTGTCAGTCACATCAGAGCCTTTCAGGAGGGCAGTTCGTGTCAGGCTCCGATGAGACGTGCCTTTCTCTACCTCCTCCCTCTTGCTATGCAACAGCGCTGTGAGGAAGACGTGAAAAAAAGAAAAATATTCTTTTGGAGGAATTCAGATTTGGTCCTGTGTACAACCAGAAGGCGTGCATTGTTGTTTTTCTTCTTCTTCTTTTTTTGTTATTTCACCCACCAGGCCTTCTCAAGTTGTGTCATCCTTTAAATTTAGTATAAAAAGAGAACAGAAACACAATCACCCACATGTTTTCAGATACTGATTTGCATATATTTTGAACACATATTCAAGGCTGAGGATTTTACGCTTTTACCTGATGCTGCGCACCACATAAACTATTGCAGATGATTATGGTGAATCATTTTTTTTTTGTGTTTTGCTTCTGGGCTTAATTCCAAGATGCTTGACTAAATAATTCACCTCTGACAAGGTAGAAACACGGAGAAATCTCTGGTAAATGTGGCCTTTATTCATGCACATCTCCCCAAACAGCCTTGCAATCATATCAGAACTGTTCACATGCATCCACATATATTTATATATGCATGTTTCTGACCCAAAAGAGCTTCACATCAATATGGTAATGCATTTACGAGTGTATCTATTATCATTCTGATGGTTCACGTCTTGTATATTTACGCATCAGTTTGTTTGTCTGCATCCTGCATCACTCTACAGAATTGAATCCACCTCTATTGTTGCTGCACGACTGCTCGCTACAGCTGCTGTTGTCGAATTGCGAAGTATTCACCCCACGCATGTTCAAACTGCACAAAAATGGGCCTCATTCTCCTCTACTGCGTGCTTCATTTTGTGGGTTATGGCCCAAGTGCGCTCTTCATCAATATTCATCCGTGTTTGCAGCTCGGGATGCACCCATGCAGCATCCCGAGCAGCCGTTTGTTACCAGTGCACGGTCGATCACCGGTGTGATCAGCAAGTTTGTGCGAGGTCAAACACAACTAAGATCAGTCAGCAAAGTAATTAGTTGTATCCTTCAGTACTTCTCCGCAGCTTTTCTAGCAGAGTCACAGTGGGGTTGTTTTTTCCTATGCAATAAATCACTGTCTAGTTGCATGACTATTATACTTCAAACTGTGGAGAAAATAAATAAAGTGAACTGCTCCTAAAAAGTTTGATTAGAGTAAATCAGCTATTCAGATGCTAATTTATGGATGTGGCTGTGTTGTTTTTTGGGGAGGAGAGAGAATGGAAAGGTGTTTGTAATTGCTTGTCAAACTAAAAATACTTAGAAATAGAGTTTCTCTCTTTTCTGTAGGCTAGGCATTCATTTGTAAAAAAGCCTGTTCATAATCAGGCTGTACTGTAACATGCTGTCATACTCAATCAGAGACATTTGTTGATTTTTGTTACATGGTCACCACAATTACAACCTGTTTCCAAACAGAAACCCCTGACCTCAGGGGATTGATTTCCATGCTACACTTCTCCCTCCTCCATCGAGCAGAAACCAATATCAGATGGATTGGACCGAAGATCAATGTGCTCTCCGCAGTCTGATTAATCCATAGCCTCTTTAGAGTAATCACTGTCCCAAGCACAACAATGAGCAAGGCAAGACGTGGAGAGGATCCCTCAGCCAATGCTGAGAGATGAATGAACTGACTCCTTCAAATGGGAGGAATATGCTAAAATGTGTAAAAGAGCACAGAGTCATGTATACCAATGAACAAAAAGTGATACTTCATCCTATTCAGAGGCTGTTGCCGTGGGACACTTGAAAATCAACCTATCCGATAATAAATAGGCACCTGTGGCATGGCTTGGTGTTAACCCTGTCTAATTACCACACCGCACTTTGATGGACTATCTGGGTAAAAAGCTTCAGGCAGGCCAGCTGGCATTGGACTCCCCAGTTCAGTCTGCTGTGAAAGAGAAACCAGAGAGAGCGCCGCACAGGCGACGAACTGTTGAGCTGTGACCTGAGACCGGGCTTACCGTAGCTCAGAGCCACAGCAGAAATCAATGGCACTTTTGGCAGGCGAGATTCTGCTGAATTTTTGGTGACCATTGCTGGCAAGGTACACAGCTGCTGCTTCTGTCCTGCCAGGTTGGTTGGACAGAGAGTTGTTGTCTGGTTTTGTGTCGGGTGCCATGTAAACAGAGAAAGAGGAAAAAAAGGAAATTGTGAAATGAGAAACGAAATCAAAGTGAGATGTTCGAGGCATATGTGGGTTGATAGACATATGGCTGGAGTCAGCTGCTCTGCGTTGTCCTCCAGGCACGTGATGAGTCCTCAGTTACAGCATGTGACAGCGATGAATGGAGACCGCCTCCCTCCTCCTGATGCTGGATTTGGTTGGGAGGAGGAATTGATTAGTTATTTATCATCCTTAATATATGTGTGCTGCCATCAAGACACTTTCTTTTAACCATTTTTTTGACATTGAGTCACTTTCTCTTTTCTAGACTTAGTTGAGAAGATCGATGCCACTGTCGTGTTTATACGGCTAATCTATCTCTGTAACAAAATGTGCCTGATAGCACCTCTAAAGCTCACGAACTGACATGTTATATTTTATTAGTTTAATCAGTAGGGGTTGAATGAGGGCGGTTGCCAGGCAAACCAGTGAAAGCCTGAAGAAGTCACTGCTTACAACCAAGACATGGACAGACAAAAACATTTAGGCATTTGTGTGAGAGAGACAGAAATAATGAAGAACATGTAACAATGATCTGCCAGCTGGAAGCAAAACATGGGATGTTGCAGATATGATAATATATATAATAGTTTCCTTTACTTTTAAGTTTTTCTATGGTTTAAACAGACACGTCATTACACCAGTGAGCTTTCATGAAATTATTATTCAGAAAGTAATTACATGACTAGATCTGTTTTAGCCACTAGAGAGGTAGTCATAATACTATGAATGTTTCTATTGTGTTATTTATTGTGTTCTATCTTGTTGTGCAGCGCTTTGGAAACCCTGTGTTTGCTAAAATTGTGCTATATAAATAAAGTGGATTGGATTGAATTGCTTTTTGAGACATGCACACATCCCGATGTAGCTTTAAACTGTACAGTTGCTGCTGTACGACGCCTCACACTGGATTAAAAACCACACCTGATGAAGACCTTCACCCGAAAAAGATTATATAATTGTTGCATAATGCAATATTGACATCAGTGTGTGGCATCCACTGTTGTTTTTTTTTTTTTTTTTTTTTTTTAGTGCAATCATGGACCTGAGTCAGAACACATGAGTCATCCTTTCTTGCATGGAGCGTACATAACTACCTTAATTATGTGATCATTCTTGGTGAGCATCGCAGTATTCTTTAAATCCCCACATGCATAATTACACAACACGCTGTCCTCTTATGAATCGCTGATGCCCCACCGCTGGCTCGCTTTATGTTTTAAGCATGAGAATGAATTTTACATGAGTTTTGAAGCTGAACAGGTTTGTTTTACATTGGCAGTATTTGTAAACAGTGAATTTTAAAAAAGGCTTCAATCTTGAGATGTAAGGGAGCGAAATGCATATTTTCCAGGTATAGAAGAAGCTCGAAGACCAGAATCTAATTTCTACGGTGAAATTAATTCAGCGAGAGGGTTTTTAAAATGTGAGTCCAGAGACCTTCATCTGTCCACAGTTTAATTCTATTTTTTTCTCATTATCTCCTACTCTGATTGCATTTCAGCCTTCAAAAGGAATACAAATGAACGCCTCTCACTCTGTTTTTCAAAATAAAAGAAGTGTTACCAAAATTGAAGAAACGTTTAGAAGTTATATGAGATTCATTACTCATAGTGCATTTCAACACATGATTTGAGTGCCTGGTGCATTTGAGTGTCTCATCTCCAGTCAGGTGTCAGGATGAAAGGCTTGCATCTTTGCTTTCAAAGCTCCTGCTGCATCTTAATATTAGATAAGGAGCGGCAATGCGCGCCTGTCTAAAAGTCCTCAATGGATGCTGAGAGATCAAGCTGGGGTCAGGTGATTTAATCTACCTGACATGCCGCTGCAGAGTGCTGATCGATATTGCTCCGATGCTAATGTTAACATCAGGAAGGAATGAATCCACCTGAAGAGTAAAGACAAAAAGAAAGCAACAACAAAACCTGACTGGAATCGAAAACGACTGGTTTGTTTGGTCGTCTGTATCTACGTATTCTCTCCACAGGCTGGAGGCCCTAAACTAGTCACTTGGAACAAGAGCATCCCCTGCCGTATGCTTTAACTCATCTGACAGGATCCTGCTGGCTTTTGAAAAGGGCACGGATTCAATGGACGCTAATAATCCCTGGTAAAGCCTGAAGGTGAGCTGTCTCTCAAGACCTACTGGAGCAGAAGTTCACCCAGGGGTTTTTCAAAGAATGACTCTAGTCAAGGACCCCGCTAATCCTGCTAAACTGGTACCCACAGGGAGACTTCTACTCTCCTGCATTAACATCCTCACCTTGAAAATTGGTTAAAAGGTGCTACCGCCTCTCAAAAGATCTTTTGTCAAGTGTTAAGGTATTTTGACCTTTCCAAATAATACCACTTCACTTTATTCTTCTCTTTCCGAACAGGAGCAACCGTTCTTGAGAGACAGCTTATTTAGGTAATAGCTGATCTGGAATGGTCTTTTCATTTTCCCCTGTTTATAGAGGTCACGCACTGACAGTCCCAGTGTGCCAGTGGCTATGATGTAGTTGCCTGATTGCAAAAAAATACACTCTGCCAATGTAGAGTCAGTTCTAGAGGGAAGAAGAGAAATTGTGATCTGTGCTATTTAACCCCTAATAAAGTCAGGCCTGGTGATTGACACCCAGACCAGATTACTCCTGAGCTGGGCGAAATGAAGATAAGAGAGGATGTGTGTGTGTGTGTGTGTGTGTGTGTGTGTGTGTGTTAGCCTGCAGGTGAATCTTTCCAAATTCAAACTGACTTTCTTCATTTAGGGTCAAAGATGCGTGTACTTGAGTCATACTCTGACGATTGACTTGTTCCTGAAAGGGCAGCTGAGGTAACTCATGCTATGAGTGACAAAAGGTGTGCGGAGATGTGGTCAGCTTCAATTGCTGCACTACTTTTCTATATCTCATTACTTGAACATTTCTGGGAGTGTTTTTGTTTGTGTATCAACTCAAGTACAGCCTCCCACTTGCCAGCGAGGTGCAGTGATTTTTTTTAGCCCTTCGTCAAACTATTACTGTCACCTAAATGCTCTGGCCTGTCCTCATCGCTCATTTCCGCTGCCTTGGAATAACTAAGACAAACACTTAACTGCTCATTCCCGTTAACTGAATGCAGTATAGCTCTTCTGTGTGCCTGGGTAATGGTTCGGTACGAGTGACGAAATTGTCCAAACAAAGCACGCAAGTCTGGGATTGCTCATCAGGCACTTATCATGCTCAACAGCAGCCTTTCTACAAAGAGGTGTATCCACTGTAGCGCATGCAAGTCACATCCATTGTATGATTGTGTTGAAAAATGTCACATACAGTTAGCGTCTCGGTTTAGGACACCATCATAGAAAAAGGAGTTTTTTAGTTTTGGTACTCCAAATTCATGTCACTCTACTCTTTTTCCACTTCTTTATTTCTTATTACCCGCCCACTCTCTTTTTCTCTCATCCCTCATGTTATGTCTCCCCATCTCTCTCTCTCTCTCTCTGGTCACTGGAAAAAAGCCAGAGCCATTAGCCTGCTGTCGGTGTGAGGGAGGACAGGGATCTATCCTGTTAGCAGATGCAAGATGAACAGCGGCACTCGGTCACACAATGCACAATACTGGAGGACCTTTGAGGATGGAAGGTGACGCTGTAGCGGCAGTGCGCACACACACTGACACCATGCCACACACCCTGACATCAACACAGCAGTGCTGCACCGGTGCAGCAGTGGTCTGATTCATAGCTAATGAATATTTACCATGCCGTGTCTGAACCTGCACCGGCTCACAGGGGTAACTGAGGCGTTGAAGCACGAGTAGCTGAAAGTTGTAAATCAATCTCTAACACAAGCAGCTGTCAAGGTGAAGGGTTTACCCTCCATGCATCAGCTTTACCTATATGTACACTATATTTATGTGCGTGTGCCACATGTACATGTCAGTTTATCCTCAATGTCCTCCAACAAGATACACTAGGACTGAACCCTGATCTGTCATCTGCGCTGCACATTGCTGCTTAGCTTTAATCTACATTATCGTTTGATCAAAGACCAGGAAAATATAATAAATATGACTATGCTTGTGTGTTTTATATACTGACTCATTCAGATCTCTTGCAGCTGGATGTGACTGACCAGTTTATCTTATAAACCTTAATGTGAATAGGCGCATGACGTTCATTTATTTTGACTTTTTAACCACGTGTACAGTGCTTGGTACGTTGGACTATGGGGATCTTTTGTACAAGCATGACACTAACTCAGGCGTTGCATGTGATTGACACAGCTTATCGTGCATTAGATTTATCACTAATTGCAAAGTACTGATTCACCACTGTGAGCTTTATGCTCAGGTAGGGTGGTCTTGTTTAGCAACCTGCAGGCTGGTATATTATCATATACAAGGCCATTATCGGGCCGGCTGTGGTTCACAGGCAGAGCGGGTCGTCCACTAATCAGATGATCGGCGGTTTGATCCCTGGCTCCATGCCGAAGTGTCCTTGGGCAAGATACTGAACCCCAAGTTGCTCCCGAAGGCTGTGCCATCGGTGTATGAATGTGTGTGAATGGGGTGAATGAGATATGTAGTGTAGAGCTCTTTGAGTGATCGGAAGACTAGAAAGGCGCTATATAAGTACAGTCCATTTATCGGGTTCATTCCATCCTATCTCTGTTCTTTTAAGTGTGATGGACAATACTCGATGCGTTCAAGGAACTTTTACATGCTGCCTGTACCAAAATGCTTGTACTGTACTGAACTTTGGAAGAGGGCGTTTGGATAAACTCAAAGATCTGATTTCTTTGAATGTTTTTGAATCCACACTGAAAGACCTAGAGACTAAATCATTGGGATGTGTGTCTTTTATTTGACTTGTTCTTAGTTTGTGCTGCTGCCTGTCTTGGCCAGGGCGCCCTTTAAAAATAGAAGTATAGAAGTATAGAAGTCAAAATAGAAGTAAAGACTTCTACAGTGCATTAAATCCTCTGAAAACATGCTCTCTGTTATGGTTTACAGTCCATGTGGAGTGTTTTATGTTTTATTTTGCAATTCTCCCTTCTCCTTGTGTCTGTAACTTCACTTCCTGCCTTTGTGTTTCCTGCCAGTTTTGATTGGCTGATTAGTTTCACCTTTTCCTGTGTCTCCTGTGCCCTCACTAGTATATTTTGTCTCAGTGTTAGTCTGTCTTAGTTATGTTCCTGCCTTGTCTTTTGGTTTTGCTTTCAAGTTTTGTTGACCTGTTCCTGAACCTGCCTGCCTAACTCTACAGATATCCCATCCTGCCGCCTGCTGTATCTGCATGTAAGTCCAATCCTGTATTTCCTGAGCCCCAGTGGTTTCAAGTCTGAAATCTTTCTCTGTAACATTAAATATTCATTCTTAAATGTGCAACAGACAGAATTAAAGTTTGTTAGTTATTATTTATGAGTCTGCTCTTCAAAAACTCCCCATGATTGCGTAAGTGTGGTTTGATCATATATGATTTACTATGGCCAGGCACCATGAACAAACAACCTGTCTGTCATCACATATTGATTGATTTTTTTTTTTTAATATTTCAAAATCATGACTGGTGCACAGAGAGGTGTGTGTGTGTGTGTTTTATATGTAAAGTAACTTGTCTTAATTTTTTGCAGAAAGGTATGTTCATGTGTATTCACATTTAGGTTCATGAGAAAGACTGGTCAGCTACTTCTCGTGGATTATATACCAGCTGCAAGAGATTTGAATGGGTCAGTATTAGGGTTGCAAAGTTTCAAAGTTGGAAACTTTCCATGGGAATTAGCAGGAATTTATAGGAATGAACAGGAATAAACCAGGAATATGGCCTTTAACATGGAACTTAAATATAGTTGGAAAATACATTTTAACATAATCTATTAAATCTCATAAACTAAAACAATCAGCAAGTACACTTGAATATCTGCTTTTCCTCAATCATATGCACATGCACATAGCACACTGCTGGACTATTGAGGCCACATGCACACATGTGTCACATGCATAGATGATTTCTAGAACCCTGGACCACCCAGAGCACAAGACAATCCACACATTTGAGCCTGTGGACCACATAAAGTGAAGTAAGTTTTGATGATATTATGGGGTAATATATTTGATGTATGGTAATATTGTTTAACTTGCAAATGGCACATGAAAATGTATTCATACGGTATAGAGCGAGCTGATAAGTTAGAAGCTAAATAAACTATAGCAATAGCTATATCAATTTCCAGTTAATTCCCATAAATTTCCATAATTTATGTTGTACAGTTTCCAATTTGGAATACTTCCAAAATTCCCCAGTGTAACCTCCCATGGAAATTTACTGGACATTTTCCACCTCTTTGCAACCCTATGAACATACTCATTTGTTATATTCTCCTGGTCTTTGATCAAACGTTAATGTAGCAGCAATGTACAGCACAGATCAGATGACAGATCAGGGTTCAGTTGTAGTGCATCTTGTCAGAGGACACTGAGGATAAAAGACAGACCTCATCACTTATAATAAGAATCTTTCTCTAATCTTTTTCAGAGCAGCCATAGCAGGCCCTACTATTTGCTTGTCATGGTAACGCAGGTATTTCCATTGATACTAATTAAGGTTCTGTTCCAGCCCGACTCTATTTGACCTGAATAAAACCTTAATTAGTATCATTGCTAACGCCTGTGTTTTGCCGACTACTTCATGTCAAAATGGCTGTTGTGAAAAAGGTCTGTTGGAGACCAGATTTATGGTGATGAATGTTTTTTTTTTTCTTTTCAACCTCTCAGGCTGACAAAGGAATAAGGGCTTCCATGCCAGAACAGGTGTCGATAGAATAATGCTTTGAATACTAAGAGGGGAAATTGCTGACGATCCATGTTTGGATTTGTCAGTGAATTTTATTCCCTGTTAGCACACCTTGCCAGCTTCCTTCAATCAATAAGCCAGTAGGGATGCACCCACTCTCTGACATCAGCATAAATGTGTCATCTACTGTGAGTTGCACCACGCAGTCTTGTTCGCATCATAGTGAGGTGACTGTACCCTTGTCCTGCCATTTCAGCATCAGCAGCCTTATTCACATCCATTCCCACCCACACATCGCTGTAGCTCATTGGGGATTTAAGACTTTGTCAATAATGCCTATTGCAGTGTCAGTGTGTTGCCTAATTACAAATTGGCTCTCTCTCGAATATGGTGTGTTTAAAGTCAAATGTGGTCATCCGAACATAAATCACGTTTATTAATGGCAGATGGCTGAGAGACACTCTGAGATGACATTGCTTGAATGCAACATATTTATGAACATGTCTATTTTTATGTGGGTGATTTCCCATCTTGCTTGCTTGACTTGTTACACAGTTCTGCTGTAAATCGGTACTAGATGGCACTCAGTAAAGTGTACACTGTGCTGTACCGTGCTCCAGCAAGTGCTATGCAGCTGTCAATGTGCCAGTTCCACAAGTCAGATTTTCAGCCACAGTTTTTTTTCCATGCCCCATTAACGATATCTTTCACATCAGGAGACGCATACTTCAAACACATCATCACACATGTGCATCATACAATGGTGGGAAGGTTATCAATGCTGCACTCAAGGTTGCTACAGTTCAAGGTACTGTATATATTGGCAAGCTTATTACATTAAGCCTTTTAATTATGTACAGAATCAATAATGCACCTCTCAAACATTCTTACTTCATCACTATTTAAATATAAGCTACAGTTTCATAGGCACTTCATGAGCACTGGATTTGGAAACTGACATATCACTAATACATTTGATTTAAAAAGTGTTTTGACTAAGACTAAAGCTGTGTCTCAGTTCGAATACTTCCGTTATTACTTTTCTATCTATGTATTTCCTGGCTTAGTGCTTAGTGCTCTAAATTCAGCAGGTTAGTGTTGTCTCAATTCAAGTATGGCCGTTGTGGAAATGATGATTGCAACATTTTACCGCTTTTTCTTTGTCTTTATCAAATTGCAACCAGGGTAAGCATTAATGCCAACATTTGACTGCCAAAGTATAAATACGTAACATATGTACGTAAGTTACATTTATATATTGGGGGATTTCATTGCAAACGGTTCAGCAGCAGCTTCCTCAGCCACCATTTTCACAACGCATGGTCCCCTCTCCGCTATGTAGGCAAAATAGCAACCAACCAAAATAGGGCAAGAAATGTCCAGCCTTCCACAGCCAACTATTTTAACATTATGAGAGCACTATTCAGGAACTTACAGTACACTGCGTTTTGCCATAATCGAAAGTGTGAATGCACTTATGTACCAAGTGTAAGTATGGATGCAAATTGAGACGATGCATAAGACAGAAGTGGCTTCATAAGAAGTCCAAAGGTCTGAAATGAAGCAGGACCAGACCTGACAGCATTGGGTTGTTTAAGTCTGACTGACATTTGCTCAAATGTTACAGTTCAAAATGTTCACCTGCTTATTTTCAGCTACTTTTGAAAAAAGCTTTTGATTATATGAGGAGCTTTGGAATGGGCCTCCAGTTATTAAAGATCATAGGATCAGGTTTTCTCAGGACCCGGTAGATGTGTATTAAAAAAAACCTAGCCTGTGTTCAATAATGTATAACTGACAGACCAAACACAAAATCCAACTTTGTGAGTAAAACACCTAAAGTAAGTGGTAAGTGTTTCTTGTTCCTCTTCACGGTCCTCTAACCTTCAGTTCTGTGTGTGTATGCTGAAAAATAACCCAATGGTTGTACACGGTCCTGACTCTCAATCGGACAGAGCCACATAAGACTAATTTATTATTCCATCGAGGGTTTGTATGTCAGATCATGTTTAATTGCTTGCCCATGGACATTAATTTTACTGCTATAGTGGTGGTGTGCTGCCAATGGGAAACCACCTTTTGCTCTTTGCATTAGCTCACCAACAACATGGCGATAGTTACATTATTACTCGTGTCATTATTTGCACTATATCATGGTGACAAATTAACTGATTAAAGATGGAGGTGATGAAAATGATGGTGATGTTTATTGAGAAATGATCGATTATGTAGAGATTTGATCAGTTTACGGCTGATTTTAAATTAAAACCATCACGAGCCATGTTTCATAACTTGTCTCCCCTGTCTCGCATTCATCATTCACAACACCAAAATTGCCTTTCGTCATTTTAAGGAAAGTTGCCTCAAGGGTGGGAGTAACAAAAAAAATAATTGAAAAGAAATGGAAGTGATGAGAATGCTTACAGCAGCATGCAGGAGGGCCAGCCGGAGAGGTCGGTGTGTTTACTGGGTAAACTACAGCTCGCAATCCGCTGTATCAGCACGGCCGCTGGCTGTTTGTTTTACAAACCAACCGCCA
Source organism: Larimichthys crocea (assembly GCF_000972845.2). Classification (NCBI taxonomy): domain Eukaryota; kingdom Metazoa; phylum Chordata; class Actinopteri; family Sciaenidae; genus Larimichthys; species Larimichthys crocea. The sequence goes on along the minus strand of NC_040017.1, from coordinate 15,796,662 downwards.
GGAAAACACAGACGCAACCAGAGCTACACGTGATACAGCCTCTATACTTGACTCCAACTTAACTCGTAGCCATTAGGAATGAACTTTTACTCAACACACACAAAACAGTAAATTCATCATATTCACTGTCTCGTGCCACTGTTTTACAAGCTAGCTGCCATTTGCCATTGAAGTAGGCACAATTTTTTAATTGACATTTTGGCCTGGAAGTAACACAAATCGCCTGCTGTGAACAATAAATGTCAATTGATTTTTAGAGCAACACAGTTTTTTTAAAACAAATGTCAAACAATCAGTCACTGTTTGTCATTCAGACTGAATCACTTTAATTATTAACTCATAAGCGTCACCATCACTTTTTTTCTTAGATTGTTTATTACTCCAACTACTGAGGCCAATTCCTTAAATGATGAATGTACGACGAGGAAAATAATGAATCATGACTGTGTTTTCAACTGCTCCAATCAAATCTGCTTTAAATGTATCCAATCACTTCATTCTTCAGTTCACATGCATTTCATCACCTCTATTGTCAGTTCATGTTTGTTAATTCCACTGTATGGCAATGATTATGAGATTGGGTGTCAGAAAACAGGAAGGTTTATGTAATTTGTTTCTGCTGAAGGATGGGTAGTTTTTGGGAGAGCTGGCGAGGGTCTCTTAACTGTCTCTCATCCCAGATTGCTGTTTTTATTTCGGTCTTATCTTGTGTGGTTTTTGTTAGAATTTGTCACCACAGGTATTAAAGGTGTGTTTGACCACATGCTGGGGTCCAAAGAAGGTGTTTCAAAGCTGGGGAGGACGTTGCTTCCGTTTCACTTTTGCGTCACATAACATAATGAGGCACGTAATGAGTCATCCTCCTTGTTACTAAGTGACAGCATGTCTTTGACAGATCAGCCTGTTATGTGTGTGATTGTGTCAGCAGGGACGAACCCCTGATGCAAGGTTATAAGTTATTTAGCCAATAAGTTTTGAAATTGGAAATGTCCAAATAGATATTTTGCATAGCTTTGTTTGTCCCGGGGGCTTATGAAAAATTAATATCCGCTCTCGGCCTGCATTACAAGATACAAATATCCCAATACATTTCATTTTCGGGTCATAATGGAATGTTGATGATGGCGCCGCTTCATTGAGCCCCACTCGAAACATGCTGATTTTTTCTTCTTCTTTTTTTTTTTCTATATCAATAATGGATTGTGAATTGCTCAACAAATTGCTGATGGTATGATATGCATCTTGCATTAGAGATGATGCACTTCAAGATCTGGCAATACTGCCACCACGTTTGCAAATATTACAGTATAATTCATTCACTATTGTTCCTGGGGCTATATCTAACGCTGCCTGTGGGTACCCGCTTGCAGGTTGATTTCCAAAGAACCTTGTAGTTGTGATCCAAGAGCAAAACAACAAAACAGCCCCACTCCGGTATCATGGGAAAAGCATCCTTCAACTTATTTCTCCTGCCATCTGTTTGTACGTGACACGATTCCTCGATTCTCAAGGCACTTCTCTTTTTGAGCAGTCTGGTTGGTGTGTAGATGGGCTGCTCTTCAGTGTGTAGCCTATCTCTGCAGCCCCTCCACTGTGATGACATGTATGGGATGATTGGTGGGTGGCACTGAGGGTGGCGTGGGGTGAAAATGGCGATATTATTCTTAGATGTCCTCTCACGGCTCTCAAGAGCAGCTGCATCAACCTTCACCTTCATTCCTATCTCTTGGTGTTTAAACAGACATTCAAGTCCACTGCTACACAGCTTGTAATTCATCTGTGTGTTACAGCCGATGCTCACCATTCCTCTCACTGGTGACCACTCTGGTTCATGATGAGTGCAGGAAATGCCATAACCAGCAATCAGTCAAAGGGCAAGCAGTATGACCTTATTGTTCACCTATTAAATCCCCCCACTTCTTGACAGATGTACAAGTTCAAGCTCAGGCTGTAGACTGTTTGCTGATTGGCGATAATAAGGTCAGTGGGGACTCTTCTGTAGGGCTTGTATTGTACTTTTCACCTGTTCAGGAGGGAGAACACCTTGTTGCTGCTCTGTCTGTGCCCTCCAAATGCTGCAGCTGCTGCATTCCCAGTCGACTGGGTTAAAGATCATAAAGGATATGTTTACATTATATGCCCTGGAGTGCAATTTATATATTTATATATTCATAGCAAGTCGCATCAAAGTCCTGCATGCACATTCTTCTATTTTTTTATTTTGTTGATTGCTTCATGGCACATTTAAAAATATGGACTTCATCCAGTTAACATGCTCGTTTTCATTCAGATGCGTTTTTTCAGTCGCAGCTCTGACTTTTCAACGCTTCATTAAATGAATCAGGAGTCCGGGGTGTCTTCCTTTTTTCACGTCTGGTCAGCTGTGGTGTGAGGAAGGCACCCAAAAAAAAAAGAAAAAGAAAAAGCCTCTCACTGTGTGTGTGTGCGCGCAAGAGAAAGGGACGAGACTTCGGCTGCACCTCAATCTGGTCTGCATCTTTCCACCGGACCGCAGTGGATACAGCCCGACTGTACAGCAGGATGTAAAGGAGGGTGTTTTTGCACAGGTGTTCCACAGATCTGTCTGTCTTTTTTTTTCAATTTCTTGTTTTTTTCTCTTCCAGTTTTTTGTTTTTTGAAGGAGCACACAGCACAAAGCGATATCACTGCCTGGCTTTTCTTCTTCTTCTTGTTCTGCTTCTTTCTTTGCGCTCTCCCCTCACTGGTAAGTGGGATGCAGGATACGCAGCATCACCGGCATCGTTAGAATAAGCCTAATAGATAGACCTTACAGTTCAGTACAGGCCTATCAGATTTAGTGAAGACTAAAGAGGAGGAATAAAACTCTCCGCCGATGTGACAGAAAAGGACTGCTTTGCTTCGGAGGGCATAAAGTGAGGAGGGATATTTTTCCTCAAACTATATGGGGACGTGGATGGTTTTTATTCCCCGGGCGCACTAATGCCCCATAAAACGGGAAACGATTTGGACATCTAATGATCAGATTGAAACTGGACTGCTGTTGATCTTATCGGTAACGCATTTTTATCTCACCCAGTGAGTCTCGTTGGTGGAGGGAGGCGCGGAACAAGATCCAGAGAACTATACAGGAGGAGGGAGAATTGAGTTGCATTGCTTTTCTTGCAAAAAAAAAAAAAAAAAAAAAAAACACGACGTGTTTCTGCAGCACGCACACAACAAAACCTGAAGCAAACTAACTGAGAATATTTATTTAAAATCTGGACAAGAAGGAGCACACAGATCAGCAGGTAAGACAGTGAAGTTTTTTAAAGTCAAAATGAGCATTAAAAACTGTGAGGATGCTTAAAGCGTCTTAAAAGCTGAGCCACTAAACCTCCTTTTTTTCTAATATTAAGCTTTGGGCTTGAAGTTGAGACACTGATCATTCGTCATATGCTCTCTAATGAAATGATGTTTTAACTGATTCTGACTCCAGATCAGTCAGCTCTTCTCTTCTCTTTGGTTTTTATGTTGCCAGTTGCGTTGGTAAACTCTTGTTGTGTCCTAATTGTTGCATGTTGGGCAGAATGGAAACTGCCCCACCACCACCCATGTGCAGCTGTGATCTGAGACCTCGGATCAGAGTCTTTAATAAAAGCCTCACAAATTAGTAATTGGTAGGAGGCAGAGGCTGAGGACGTTTGTGGTCGTGACGGATGGTGGACTTTAAGTGGAGTGATGCACAAGCGTCAATTCATCATGGGAATGATTCATTATGGTTGCGGATAAGTGTTGGTGTTTCATTAATTCCAGGGTTTGACATGGGGCTTGTACTCATTTAGATTTTTCTTTATTAAAAGGCAGCAAAATGGGAATCACTGAACGTGATGGTTGGAAACAGATTGAGGTGTTTTGGCACCACCTTGTGGTTCACTTTAGCGCCTGTTTCTGCACACTCTTGGCATCCACAGGTTTTTGCTTGCTTGTTATTTATAGCATTACAGACGAAAAGCATTTCTGTTTTTAATGTCTCTAAGGATTAATGTGCTGTGAAGTGATTTGACCTCAGGCAGTAAATGGTCATGGCCACAAATAAAAACAGCAGATGCATTTTTCACCAAATGCTTATGCGCATTAAAGAGTTAATCTGCATATCAATCAGTTTGATTATGCTCGTTTATGTGACAAATAGCCTGCTATAAATCAGCGGAATATAATACTCAAATGCATTCTGTGTCACATATAAAAAAGCTATTGGTTTTATATGGGTCCTTGCTGCCTCCACAGCCCTGGTTAAAGGTTATTTCCACACAGCAATATTTGATCAGTTATCTTTTCTTGTGTTTTTAATAAAAATGCTTTGCTGGGGGAAAAAAGGGTATAAACAAAATACTTATTTAGAACTTTATTGGCAACCGCATGGTAACCACCTGTTAGGTGCTACACTTGTGTGCCAGCTGATGCTAGCATTTCTGCAAGCTGGAGTACTTTGTGTTGATCCCAAAATGAATAAATGCTGAATCTATAAACACAAACTGCTTTGCTGGCTGTCTTGTTATAAGTCAGATATTTGCTCTACAGAATCAATTTCATGTTCAGAAGTTTATCTGCAGCTCGGCAGTTCAAGTTCATGCACGATGTGATGCCAAGTGCTACAGCTGATACCTCAAAGGAACACTTAAAGTTTGATAGCTCAGTAATTGGAACGCGATAATCTTGGATTCACTATATTCAATTATGATTTGGGTGCATATCAGTGTTTTCAGAGGTTTTGTTCCAAAACAGTGGGTTGAGAACCAGAATGTGGGGATTTGTCATTAGATGATTAAATTTAGAATAATTCAGTCTTATTAGACAGTAATTTACACAATTCACAGAAGACAACGTCTCAAACGACTGAAAGGTGGTCCAGGTTTATTAAATTTAGTTTCTTGATTGCACTGAAGGATATGAAGCTTCATATAGTGATAAGTTTCATGTTTCTACCTACTAATCTGTATTTCACTTAGTAACCTTCAACCTAAAGCTGCAGCTTGCTACCAACAGTTAACGGTAACGCAATGGCAAGTGTCCGTTAGTAGCCTCATATTATGCACTTATGGGTATATGAGTAATGAACGATTTTTGTTTCAACCATAAAAAGCACTTTGTAACTGTTTTCACAAAGTGCTGCATAAAGCCAAGCATCTTTTATCTTATCTCAAAGATAAGTCACAAGACAAATAATAAAAATTAAAAAGATCAAAGATTTGACAACACTATTGAAGATATTGTCAGATCCAGCATACCCATATTTATTAGTTATACGGGCTAAATTTAACAGTTAATGTTACCCGTTGAATAATAATGTTGACACAAGCTACTCAGATATTTCCCTCAAAGGTAAGTAAACATTAACAGGACACACTTCTTTTGCAAGTGCACCGTTACCAGTGTTTTAAAGACGTTTTAAGACTTGCTTTCTTTATTTCCTTCCAGTTGTAAGGAAACGACCCCATTAGATTGTACTATTATAAGGCAATACAACTGAATATAAATAAACAATGATCTTGAGTTATTGCCCAGCCCCAAATGGAGCTAAAAACACCATGTACTATTGCTTTCTTTTGACTGTGATTTTGAGCTGTATAAAGTGACACAGACACTCGTCTACAGTTATCTTTAAACTAATTTTAGTCATCAACATCCGATGGATGTTAGAAAATATTTCACTTGTTTTTAATGGAGAACTGTAAAATAGTGGAACAACAGCACAAATGGGGCTAGTCAAAGTCCCAGACCAGAGACTCATCCGAGAAGGGGGTTTAGTGAACAGGAGTGGCCTGCAGGTAAAGTCTTTGTGACAGATGTTCAGGCCATGGGGATTCTTCTGCATTTTCACGCCAAATACCCAATTTCTATTTTTAGTGGCACTAGTAAGGCTTTATGACTCTGTTTTTGTGCTGCACTTGGTGGAGGTGCAAATGCTGGTAGATTACCCAATGTCATTTGGTGCACATCTAATTTTTTGTGCCTGTTTTCATGACTCCATTTCTGAAATGGGTGGAATGATGCTGTTCACTTCACTCACTGAATGCTGTTTATTTGTCAGAGTTCACTCGTTTGCAACGCTGTGTGTTATGAAACATTTCCACTGTTTTAACAGAGTACAATGGGGCATTGCTGACAGATGGCATACCTGGAGCAGTAATTGGCAATTAGGTTTTAACCAAAAGCCAGTTAGTTTTTCAGCAGATTGGAGGCCTTTGCTGGTTTTCTGATGCAGCAGGGATACAGATCTTTTTGTTTTTAATTATTTTCTTTATTTGAATACATTTAATTCACTTGGGTATTGACTGCACATTTACCCAGCTTAGATGTTTCATCCCTGTGATATTTATAGCAAGGTCAGGAGCCAGATTTGGCCCTCAGGCTGTTATTTGACAACCTCTAGAGTAACAAAATTAGTCTCAATTAGCTCCAGTACTGATCCCTAAATTCAGATAGTACACAGTTTTATAATCATGAATGTTTGATTATGGTAATTGAAATACCTTCTACCACTACTAACAAATAATGTTAATTACTAGTGGCAAAAAGAAGTGTGAATACAAGAACCTGCTTGCAGCCTAGCAAGTCATCCACACTGGGCCAGATTCAGAGCTCTTGTTTTGGTGTTCAGTCTGAGTGTTTCGGTTTACTCTCTTTATATAGCTCAGCAGTGCTGGCATGGCCGTGACAATGGCTGCTACTGCTGGGATATTTCAGATTCACATTTTTCACAGGTCACCTCAACAATTATGGAGACAGCCAGTGATTAGTAACAACAACAGAAGACACGCTCAGTTGTAGTCACCCCCTGTATTAGGAAAAAATACAATCACTGTTGATGTGCAGTTAATTCAATTTGTATTTTTTTTTTAAATGATAAGAAAATACTAACAATAAAATCCCTGAAGTCCCACAGGAGATGTTTGTCTGTTCCAAACACATTTTCTATTATCCCCAGGACGCTGTTTGTCTCAAGCCTTGCTATTGTCTCTTAAACAATTGGTACTGTGTACACAAGTAAACACATGGTCAGGGTTGTCTGGTTTAAATATCACTCAAGTAACAAATAATAAACACTTCATTATTAATGGGTTGCATGTTTTGTTGTGTGCGGCCCCTTCTTTTTTAGATGTTACAAAGTTGTTGCCACTAAAGCTAACAACTTTAAGGTGTGTGTTGTCTCTGGCACCTTGAATTGTCTGCTTTATTGAAACATCCAGCCTGACTAAACTAAATATCATTCAAATGTTTGGACACATCTTCTGATTCAATGACTTTTCTTTATTTTTATTACTTTCTCAATTGAAGATCCATCAAAAGTACAAAATAACACAAAACTATTTGTTAAAAATGTTTCAGATTCTGCAGTATAGACACATTTTGCTTTGACAGCTTTTCACATTTTTGCCATTCTGTCGACCAACTTCATGGGGTAGTCATCGGGAATGGTTTTTCGAACAGTCTTGAAAGAGTTCCCATATATGCTGAGCACTTGTTGCAATCCAATTCATACCAAACAATTTCAACTGGGTTTATTGATTGTGGAGACCTGATGCAGCACTCCATCTGACGCAGCACTCCATCACTTTCTTTCTTGGTCGTATAGCCCTTACATAGCCTGGAAGTGTGTTTTGTGTCATTGTACTTGAAAAACAAGTAATGGTCTCCCTAAGCACAGACCAGATGGGATGACATGTAGCTAAAGAATGCTATGGTACCCATGTTGGCCTCCTCACCCTTACACCTCCTCCATGCTTCACGGTGGGAACCACACATGCAGTTACTATCCTCTGCATCTTACATGCAAAGATAGGGGTTGGAACCAAAAATCTCAAGTTTGAATTTATCAGACCAAAGTACAGATTGTCACTGGTCTGTCTATTCCTTTAAAATATTTTGGCCCAATACATTTTCCTCTTGTTGGTCTCCCTCAGAAGTGGTTTCTTTCTTCTGATTCATTCAGTCTAAACAGTTGATGTTGAGGTGTGTCTGCTACTTGAACTCTGTGAAGCATTTATGTGGGCTCTAATCTAAGGTGTCGTTAATTGCCGATTTCTAAAGCTGGTAATTGTAATGAACTTATCTGCAGCAGAGGTAACTCTTGGTCTTCCTTTCCTGGGGCAATCCTCAAAGGAGCCAGTTTCATCATGGTGTTTGATGGGTTTTGCGACTGCACTTGAAGACAAGTTCAATTTTCTTGACTGATCCTCATCTCCTAAAGTAATGATTGGCTGTTTCTCTCTTTTTGTTTCTCTAATTAACTTTTTGACGAGGCACGCCTAATTTAATTTAATTTAAAAAAACATTCCAGATGACTACCTCAACATGTGCAAAGCTGTAATCAAAGCAAAAGGTGGCTACTTTGAGGAATCTAAAACCCAAACCTATTTCGATTTTACTTTTGTAAAATCTGTCCAAACTTTTCACTGGTACAGTATCTAAATTGTACAAAAGAAGTACAAGTCATTTCATCCAGGTACAATGGATTATGGCAGTATGGCAAAGTCAGTTTGGCACGTTTCATTATGTTTCTTATTGGCTTTGTGCTGTTTCTTCAGGATGAATATCAGAGAAATAATGGTATTGCGTTTCATTTTAATTTACATTACTATATGAGTGAAAACATGACCCGGCTCTCAGGGTTTTCTTGGCTGGTTGTGCTGAAGGTTAATTATTATAGGCTGCTCTCAGCCTCACAGTGAGGGACAGAGTGACAATCGCTAGTCCTTAACAAAGTCTCTTCTCCTTCGAGTGGGAAGGAACAGCGCTGTCGTGCTCTGCATCTGTCTAACTTAATTTAGCCAGCCGTCACTGCAGCATGCTGACACTCATGACTGAATGCTCACAGACAAAACTCAGCATACATTAGACATGGATTATTATTATATTATTTTTTTTTAACCGAGGCAATTTTGTGTATCTGCTGAGCCGGCTTCTTGTTTTCATCCTTGCTTCCACAGGTCACGCTTAACATATTCATTGTGCTAATATAGGTGGTGGAGTCGTTTGCTCAAGGTTACACTAACAATGTCCTTCACATGACAAACACAGCATCCTAATGGCACTCAGGTATGCTTCTCCACCTTCCTCATTTCCACTTATACTATACATTACCGGACATCTTCAAGGTTGTGTGTTTAGGGCTTATCCTTTGAGGGCTGCAGTGAAGCATTTCAAGAACCTGCCTACTTAAACTTTCTCCAGCTCTAACGAAGCGTGGAGATAGGTGTGGATACGCAAGATTAACTAAAAGCTACTTTGGATGCTTGTGCATCGCTCTGTGAATACACCATCTGTGTGGAAAAATGCGAATTGAAGGCAGACAGATAAGGTGACGTTTCATGACACTGTCACATGTCGTGGGCTAAACCTGGATATGTTACATGCCATCTGAGGGAACAACACATGCAGATACCCTCTGTTCACCTTCTCAACATCTCAAAGTCACAGCACCGATTGGAATTTATCAGACCACAGCACATCGCCACTGGTCTAATGTCCATTCCTTGTGTTTCTTGGCCCAAGCATTTCTCTTGAGTTTATTTCATTCATGAACTTCCATGTTTAAGTTCTACTTTAACTCTCAAGTATTTATGTTAATTGCTAGTATCTGTAATAAACGTATCCTCTGCAGCAGAGGTAACTTTGCTGTTATGATGAAGAGGTGTGTGTGTGCAATATTATAGCCTCCAACTGATATACACATTTTTTGCTTTGCCTGTGAGTGAGCCAGTTTCACGAGAAAAGGCCATGTTAGAGGTGGCTAATTGATGATGTCATTGATCTCTGTCTTTTGTCCTGTTAAACAAGGACGGGAAGCTGTCTTTGTTTATCCAAATCATGCATTCAAAGTTAACCTGAATGTACAATTACACAGTGGACCAAAAGGTCTAGTTATTCCTACATCTAACCAAGCTGAAGGCATTCAAACTTAATCTTTAGAGGCTTCCATTACTTTGTAATACTTATCTTCTGTAGCGCTGTAGCCTGCCCACCCATGGAAAGATTACATTGTGTGTGTGTGTGTGCACAAATCTTTCCATCTACCTTACTTTTTTTTCCAGCTAACCTTCAGAGTCACTTTTCACTGTGGAGCATATTGTTAGAGATGTTATTTCTTACAGCCTGTGGCATTTTGTGTGCCCAGCATTTAGACTGTGATAAAATAGACGATATTACTTTGTCATTCAAGATCCCATAGGTCAACATTAATTTAATTTTAGTAAAATAAAATCCAGGACGTCTAAATTGATTCACATCCAGTCAAACAGATTCATGTGGAGTCTGATAAAAAAATAAAAAATAATAAAAAAATCCCCAAATGAATAGAGTTACAAAACTAATGCTAGCTGTGTTTTTCAAAAATAAACCACAGTTGCAGATAAATCTTGCTAAGTACTGTAGAAAAGCCCAATTTGGAGGTATTTTTTAATCAAAGTCAGTTCATACTGGGTGACATTCTGCAAACATGTACTGTTGTTCATTGTTCCTCTGATTTTCAAAATGAAAAAGGCAGGAAAAGGGCAATGAAACTTCTAATCATGTGTCTCACAACATGCAGTTATTAATTGTAGGGGCATTTTAAAACAAAACGATTATGACCACAACTGATGACATTTAAATGAAAGCGGAACCTGTGGTTATGGATAAGTGTAATATCCTAGAACTTGAGATTTCTCATCCAAGACCTTATTCCTCATTACTACGGCCAGTAATGATCTCATTTTCTCCCATATTTTTAGTTAAAGCTGCGTTCATACGAATTTCTTCTTTTATACAGCAATGTAAAATATAAACTCAGTGGCTACTTTATTCATACAAGTAAAATTAAATACAATCAATAACAGCTCAGCAATACATTTTATTTCTTCAGTGATAATTAGTTTTTAGAAGGTTATTAATTTAACCATGATTATTGATAGTTATAGTTTGTGGCGGTGTTGAACTGGACTGAATATATTCAAAGGTGTTTCTGAAGCTGTAACACTGGATTGTATTATATGGTCATTAATAGTGAGCCAGTGACTACTTGAGTCTCTCCATTGTCCTGTTTGTCTGCTCCATCCAATGGATGAAAGATTAATACAGCACCAGATCTTAAATTATAAATTCACTCAAAAGAGAGAGAAGTCACAGAGGTGGAGAACCAAGAGTTTTCTGCCTCTGTTTCGAATAAGTGCCAAGCTGAGCAAACATGATATTACGTCTGCAAGGGCCATTTGCAATGTGCTGACAAGAAGAGTGAAGTAAGATTCATGGTCTCGTTGCACTCTTGATCAATTGATGGATTGGACATGGGAGCCCAAGTCCCCAAAGTTGTGAAGGTTAACCAGCTGCTGCATATCCATCCTTTTAACCTTTTGAAGCATGCATGCAGCAAGTCGCGACAATGCAAGGCAACAACGTGTCATTTACCAGGATGCTGGTGTAGTTAAGAGGGCATTTGCACAAGACATTTGACAGTCTAAGAGTACACATAAGACAAATGCTCTTTTAGGTACATGTTAGCAGATTGAAAATCTAACAGAGGGAAAGAGACTGTGGGACTTATCCTTGAAGATGAGAGCAGGACACAGAGTTGTCATTTTTGCAGAAGTTGCTGCTTTGGTCACATGTTTGCAAGCATAGCACAGAACAGTACCAGGTCATGGCCTGGTCATTAAGGATCACTGACCTACTGTATGTATGCAGGATTATTTCTTTCCTCGTTTTTCTTATGACAGTATGACTGCGTGTGTGCACAGTGTGCCTTTGGGAGTGGTTCATCTGTCTAAGATGATCCATATGCACTGCATTACTTGTCAACGGTTTAGACTGATAAATGAGAGGGAGAATATGTGCAAGGCAGGCTGCCATAGATAAAGCACCTGCAGGGAATCTGACCTACCTGTGGTCAAGAGAAAAGAGAGAACCTAGATGGACACCCCATAGATACATGGCCTGCAACGTAGTGCCACAGATTCAGTGTCTGTTGGTATAAGCTTTACTTCATCGTAGGGATGATATTAAAAATATTAGATTTAAAGGAGCCAGGATTTTAATTAGGCTATAACTCTAAATGTCTTAAGTAAAATGAGGTGAAAAACTACAGCAACCATTGATTACATGATCTATAGTTAATGACAACTGTTGGCGTCAGTTGTAGCTATCTAATAAATGTGTCTTTAAGCTGGCCAAACTACAGATTAAAAAATGTTGGCTCTTTGGTTAATGTGCTCTCAGTATGTCGTTGTCAGCATTTGTCACAGTTGGCCAAGTATAATTTCTGCTCTGTATCATTTTTATGTTTTTAGATGATGGATCAATATTTCCAGAACGGTAGGTAGCAGCTGGTTTGGTAAATAACCGACTACTGGCTGTCATAATTTTTAGTTTGCCATGGGATCACTGTTTGATCAGTTTCAGAAACAAAACCTTTTACATTATAACACATAACTTATGCAGAGTTTTTAATGATTAGCATTCATAGACAACTACGCTATTATAGATAAATAAAATGCTACCTTTAAATGTAATTATTGGAAGCACCATTAGTTGAATATCTTAGCTAAAAGTAAGATAAATGAGTTAATGTTTTGATTGGAAACATGCTATAATAATAATGTACTAATACAAACCTGTATTAAGCAATGTAAGCTGTGAAATTAGGTGCAATATTAAGCATACCATTAATGTGCATGGTACGCATACAGTAAACACTTTCTAATGGACATGAACTTGAGTTTAGTTTAAAAGCAATATTCGTTTTATGGACTCTCTCTTCAGTTTCCCCCTCATTTGCCACTTAGTGTACAATGCTGTGTACAAATGAGAGAGCATATTGATTGTTTTTCTTTCAAAGTAAACTAAAGCTTCTTCTTTTGGCAACTGTTCATTCACGCACGACTCACAAAGTCCTTTAGATCAGTGTACATCAGGGTGGATTTGAAAGATGGCCTGTATAATAAACTCTGAAATGTCCTGAGTCTCAAGCTAAAGCATGGTAAGGGGGAGATACACACAGTAATTTCCCTTTGCACTATGTTGACACAGATAAATGGTCTCTCCACTTTAGCCTCGCCCTCATTATTATGGGACATGGGAGGTTACATTTTCAACACTGCAAACCAATAACAATGAAGTTGTAAACTAATAAAGGATGTCCAAGTGGACTGCACAGATCTTACCTTTTTTTTTTCAAGATAATCATCCATGATTAACCTCTTTTTAATATTCAGTCTCCCAAGAAACTGCATTTGGACCACACTTTGTAATGTCTAAGGGTAGTGTGATTTACTGTCCACAGGAGAGAACTTTCCATGGCTTTTATCTGGCACTAACCTGACTGTACAACACTTGTTGCCATAGCAGCCAGTCCACACCTACCAATTTTTGTCATTCTGGCGATGAGCCACAAAACATAAGTTAATTTACGAGTCTGTCAATACAGGAACACAATGCAATTAGACCCTGTCGTGTTGTCAGACTGTAACTATTATTAAGTTAGGTCAGGAAATTGTGCAAAATTACAACTTCTACTACATGATTGTTTTTTCTCTGCTGAAAAGAGTTAGTCGAATTTCCTCATTGCTTATCCTATTTTAAGTTTCATCTTCCTGTTACGGAAACAATTCCTAAAGTTATGGCTGTGTCCTATATCTCAGACCTCGCCCTCATCTTAAGATATCCTAACTATGACCGTAAACACGATTCTCCAATTGGCACTCGTTCTGTCGTGTCTGTATGAAGACTGCCTGCATTCTTGACAATGGCTGTGTCACTTTATTTGTCACTGGCTAGCTATCTTGCTATAATAATCAGATTGAGCTAGAAAACACATTTCCAATGAGGCAGAGTTTTGGGGTAAGCTTGGGTCAAGACCAGAAAGTAATCAACTTAACTGATCTTTCAGGCCTGATTACCAAAAAGTATTTTTAAAAAAAAGACAAGGCACATGACCTGCAGGGAGGATGGCTGCGTAGCACTTACGCTCCTGCTCCTATTCCCCCCATTTCAGTGAAAAACTACCCTTTTACTTAACATAACCTTTATGTTTGAGCATGCTGTGACATCCACCCTGTGAGATGCCAAACTCAATAAAGTCCGCCAGGCCTCTTGACCCCAACCATGAGTCGCCTGACGAAGACGAAGGTGAGCAAGGAAACAAGCTGACTGCCATGTTAGAGACGGCCATGAAAAAACATCGAGAGTTTATGATGACACAGTTCAAAGGATTAAATAGAAGGCTTGACAAAATAAAAACTGTCTCGTTTCTTCCTTCGCAAAAGAGTTGACAAGACAGAGAATACAATCAAGAGCAACAAAGCTAAGCTAGTGGACTATGAGACTAAGCTGGCAGACTTGGAGGACAGAAACCGGAGGGACAACGTGCGTATACTGGGAATCTCCAAGGGCGCGGAGGGACCCACTGCCTCCCAATTCATCTCTGCAAATTTCCTGAAATGGTTCCCTAACCTTGGTGAACAATGGATGGAAATCATGCGAGCACACCGCGTCGGTCCTCGGGCGCTAATATGCAAAATGCTCCGCTACACACAAATACTCCACGTTTTGCGGAAAACACCTGTCAAGCTTCAGGACAGAGAGATTCGCTTCTCCGCTGACTTCAGCAGGTACACGGTAATGCGGCGGTGGGCTTTCTCCCCGGCCGTGGAGGAAGCGAGGTCTCCAAGCCTTCCTACTCTACCTGGCCAGATTGAAGCTCATCAAGCTCATTGAAACTCAAGCACCGAAGCAGAGGATTTCCAATATGAAATGAGCGAATGGAAATCACGGACCAACCACTGGACAATAGCTTGTTGGATGAACATGCCCAGGACTGATGGCAGATCCCACCTGTTCAGTCTTAACCAGACCACTATCCGTAAGTCCATGAACGCTGACGTATGTTACTTGATATAACTATCGCTCTGTAGTTTGTTGTTTTTTTCCTTTTAGTGGCCTAGCCTTCCTGTTAGCCTGAGTCACTGACAGTCTACAGTGCATGCAGAATGTCGACTTATTTCTTGTCACAGCCTGCTCTGCCCCTCTCCTGCACTCTCCAGTCAAGCCAGTATATATGCAGCTTCAGCACTCTCACTCTTTGCCAGATTGTCTTTGCTCCCATGCCTGACTCTCCAGCACTTATTCCCGGACAGCTTACCTGGTATCGACCCAATTTGTCTCCAACCTATGCTACACGTCTTTACCCCAGTAAATCCACCAGCCTTCCGTCCCTGACTACGAGTATTGCCTGCCTGTTTTCCTGTTCCTTGCCTGCCTGTGGCTGGATGGCATTCAGCCTGTTCCTGCACTGAGAAGATACCCACCTTGCCTGTTCTACTGTCGCTGACTCCATAGTCCAGCCAGAGTTTCACCAGCAGTGAGTTTGCTCCATTTCCCCCCTCATCATCAAAACCTACTCTCGCATTGACTACATCTTTACCTCTATTTCAGTCTCTGAAATCCATAATGCAGTGCTTTCTCCTACTCCATTATCTGACCATAACATTATTTTAGTCAAACTTACCTTACTGAACACACTTACCAGAGCAGCTCGCTGGCATTTTAACACAACTTCGCTCAAGAGTGAAGAAAACTGTCACTTCCGGAGAAAGTTGAGCAGATTTGTGGCTGAGAATATTGATTCCGTTAATCACCCTCGAATATTCTGGTACACTCTAAAAGGATGTATCAGGAACCACCTCGATAGCTTTTGCCTCACATCTTAGTAAGACTCGTCTGGCCAAAATAAATCTTGAATCTAAATCTACTTCCCTAGAGCACCAACAGCAACTCTCTTTCTCTGAAGCCAGGAAACGGATCATTGATGTGACAAAAATTGAACTCAATTCTGACAAAGGGCCGAATTTTTGATTCACAAGACCAGAAGGACATACTATTTCCACGGCCCTAGACCTATTCACCTTCTGTCGCTCAGGCTTCAAGCAAAGTGAGAAATTTGCCAACATAACAACCATCCGCCCTGGATCATCACAGAACATTTTAACAGAGCCAAAAGCTATTAACACGGAGTTTCGCGACTTTTACTCTAACCTCTACACATCTCAGGATCTGGACAGTGACAGATGTAGAAACTTTAGATGGAAGGCAAATCTTCCAATCTTAAACCAAGAGGAAACAGATGACCTGCAGAGACATGTTTCACTGATAGAACTAAAAGAGGCTATTCAGAGGATGAAAAGGGGAAATCGCCGGGGTGGGACGGAATACCTCCTGAATTTCTTGGAATTTCTTCTTGTTTTTCTTGGAGGAGCTATCGGGGACATGGTCTTGTGCCTACATAGTGTGTGACACAGTAACACTGATCACCACTCAGTGTAGCAGAAATACAGCTGCTGGGAGTTAGAGCTAACTGAGCTAACTAGCCATGAGCAGCTGCTGTTAGACTCTCCGTCTCTGTGCTGTGAACCCAGTCTGCTGGATCTTGAAGCACATCCACAGGCTGCAGAGTCAGGACAAGTTGGTTTTATAGGAGGCGACGAGCAAGGTTGGTTGGTGTCAAATGTGCCGCCATATACGTCACCTGCCTCCAGATCCACCAATACTGAAATTCAGTTACAATAGCTGGGAGGTTACAATGCATATTTATAGTACAATATGTAGTATTCAAATCACTTTGCACTAAAATAGCCTGATTGAATCAACACTACAAGTAAATACATTACATACATTGAGGGTATAGTTATACTTTAAGTTGGTAAAACCTGAATAAATTATTAAAACATAATAGTGCCCTGCACGGAAGCATTTGGATTGCCACTGAATAGTTTAATGAGTTTGGCAGTCACCAGATTTTAAGCTAATTGAACACCTGGGGGGAGATTTTAGACTGATGTGTTAATCACTACTCTCTACCACCATTATTAAAACGCCAACTGAGGGAGTCTCTTTTGAATGAATGGTGTCCAGGACAGCTTCATGGACCCCAAGAATCTAGCCAAAGAAGAATTGTAGCTGTCCGTGGGCTTGTTGTGGCCAAACACTTTAATGAGACACATGTCCCGTACATCAGCATGTGTTTCTATAGCTGAGTCACTATACGGATGTGACGTAATCTGTTTAGCAGTGAAATTATGTATTACATGAATATTACATGAAACTAAAACTCAGGCACCTGGCTTCAGGTATCAGCCCTGGAGACCATGACATTAATCTATCCCTGTTTTGGCTACCTCTGTCATTGGTGTGTGCAAAAAATGAACATTGTTAGAATTGATCCTGGTACTTCACTCCTAACGCTCATATCTTGTGAACTAGCCCACCGTGCTTTCCCAATTCCTCCTCGCTGGCCTGTGTGCCAGCCAGCTCGGCTGGCAGCCTCACACTTCACTTTGATTTGTGAATGTGAATTTTTATCAAGCATCAATATTCTCTTTTGAATCATATCCAAATGGGCATTTTATAGTGCTGCAGGCACGAAACAAGCTCTCTCTTCGATATTGTGCCTTTCCTGGTACTGCCAAACCGCCTGTTATTCCCTGTCTGGTTCTTTAAGATGAAAGAAAGCTCTG
Source organism: Larimichthys crocea (assembly GCF_000972845.2). NCBI lineage: Eukaryota > Metazoa > Chordata > Actinopteri > Sciaenidae > Larimichthys > Larimichthys crocea. The sequence continues at coordinate 15,779,158 of NC_040017.1, read as the reverse complement.
TATGGCTTCACTTGGCTATGTTAAGACAAACTGGGAGTAGTAGGCTTTATATTTCTATAAATTGTTGTTCTTAAGTGAAACCTGAGGTCGAACCGTCTTTCATTCACGACAGAACTGTTCACAACAGAGTAAGATGCTTCATTCTCACCTGTGTTGCACAGTAAGTTAGTCAGTCCCCAGTGTGTAATGCATAGCAGAAAAAATGCATGCATTTCTCATGATGTTTAAACAATGTGCTGTGATTTATTTTATGGTAACAAAAGACACTCGTTGGTCAAGTCCCCAGGTGCTGGAGCTAAATGGTCTTAAGTGCATCTTCCTTTACCTTTTCTCTTCAGCCATCTTTGCTCATTCTATTCCAGGCAGCATCTTTAAGCTCACGTTCCCTTTTTCAGTATTCCTTTCTACTCTTCTTCACGCTCATTCCTCACTATGCTCTTTGTCTCCTTTTGCTTCTTCATTCCAATTAGCAAAGGGAACCCACCAGTATCCATCCATTTTCACTTTGTAGTAGTTTCAGTGTCAGCCCAATTGTCTCTTAGGAGAAACACTCTTTCCAAGTGTCCAGGCCTAGATTATTTGCATATAGAGTTCACTGCACCTACCTTTGTCTTTCTATAGTCGTTCCATCCTGCTTTTTCCACATAATCTGTTCTTCTTTCCATTCTCCTCTGCCTAACCTGTCTCTCTTTATGGGAGATTTTAGTGTCTGTGGTTTGCCCCAGAGAAGTTGCCACTGTCTCATCACTTTGTCTTGTAGAGCTGTCTCTCTCCCCATAGTACTCATCAACATATACTTGTAGCTCTATGAGACCCCACTATTTCTATGGAGAGCCCTTAATGTACAGCATATGCCATGTGGCTTTCCAGTCAATCTAATTGGCGACTTAGGGTCGTGAGTCAGTGCACATCTACACCTCTTGGCTTGATTGACATGCGACAGAGGGGACTAATCATATCCCAGGTGCAGAAGCAGTATGTCCTGGCCACTTTTTAATCATGTTCTGCAGACTGGGGCTGATAAGAGATGTAAGGGTGATTATGGTTCAAGGAGGACGTCCTTGCACAGAGGCCTTGGGATTATGGCTCTTTGCTGTGTTCTGACTGGGAGAATGAATGCATCAGTATTCAGATGGTAGCCTCCTCCAGGGGTTACAGAGGTAGTGGGGAGATTTGGAATGGAGAAGAGAGATTCAAACTCAAATCGAACGCCCTAGGATTGTGTGTAATCTGTAAACTCATTTCTGATGAGCACACCAGATGACAATATGGACGTTGATAGCGTTTTAGATATGATGAGCTCGGTTGACCTCTAAACTCTGTTCTCACTTCATTTTTAATATGTGAATAGCACAGATATGATCCAAGGCAATGCTGCTGCGTAGAATAAGGTGTGAAGGGAAGACGCTGTATGCCCTACCGCAACAATTGCTAGGCTATCAGATTTACAGGGGAATGGTATTTAATAGGGTGAGATCAAAACGGCCCAGAAATAGCACAGCCATTTTTGCATGTCAAGCAGTACAAAAATTTACTGGCTGGAACGGCAGAACTAGGCTTGGGTTGACTAAATGTACAACGAAGACTAAACTCAACCTTGCACTCGTGTGAAAAACACATTATTGTATTTGAAAGCATAGATTTTGCACCGATCATGCCACAGCTTGATAATATTTCACCTAAGCAGATATCTTAATTGCTTATTTGTGGAAAAAAAAAAAAAAAAAAGGTAATGTTGCTGTTAAACTTCCCACCAGAAGTTTCGCTCAGGTCACCTCATGTCTTCTGTTAACACACTGCACACTCCATAACTCAGTCAGATACCCATCTGTGCCGTTTGTGATGTCAAAGAAATAGATTAATATAAGATTAGATTAATAATAGATTAGTCTGTATTCATACTGGACATAAAGAGATGAGCAAAACAAACTAGCCAACAAACTTTCTTTATGTGCCAGTGTGAATCTAATTAAACAGTCTGATCATATGCTTGGGATATAAGAAAAAAAAAACTTGTACTGTAAAGTTCTTCTTTGCTGTGCTTTGCAATGTCTACGGATGAATAAAATAGCAGTAAATGGTTGAAATCACTGATTCACTAAGCTGAAGGCCCAGTAAATCAAACAATGGTCAGGCACACTTGCCTTAATGGTGCCCAGTGGCTGAATGACCCATTTATTTATGAGCATAAGCTTCTTTGCATCTATTTTTCTATAAATATTCTACCAGGGAAGTTTTACTGCCTCAGTAGATTGCACCAGATTAGATTACTTTGCATACATTTCCACATTGATCTATGTTTTATATAGTTTATTCCGACACAAAACTATGCATAATGTGTACTTGTATTTATGCGTTATGTAGTCGCTGCTAGATCTGCCATTGTATATCTGACTGATGTATGCACTCCAGAATCGGATGTTACATGCTCTTGAAATTGCTTGTGTTTTCAGTCACATATGCTCTGTGGTCAGTCAGAAGTCTATGTTTCCAAAGACCCTGAAGTTTTCTGCTCGACCTTTGACAGTTTATTATTGCACAAGGACAAGGATGTGCTTTCAGTAAATACAAATCTGTTACTTAATGTCAGGGTGGAAAATTAACTTTTTAAAATATGAATGTGTACCAGCCACTGACAGATAAATGTTCCATTTCACCAGCAGTCCATAGTAAATCATTATTTTGTGTCTAAAATCTACCAGACACTTAAATATTTTACCAGCATTTGGCTGGCGGCTGGTGTTAATTTCCCACTCCACTTAATGCTTCAACACATTCAGAGAGACACTTGCAAATGCTGCATAGCATACTAAAAGAAGTCACGTCTACGTACGTCTATGAACACACGAAGATTTTTTAACTGCCCCTTTCTTGTACTACCTGTCTGGATTGGCACCAGCTCTGTATTTCGTGCATGTCTTTCATTGGCAGAGATGTGAGGAGAGATAAAAAGGTGCAGAACAGATTGCTTATAATTACCTGTATGCTCATGCTGATCACAGTATGTGACCTGCAAGGGGAGGAGACTGGAAAATTGGAGTCTTGCTGCCTGAAGCTTCTCATTTAGCCCACAGTATGCATGCCCAGTCCACACCTCCAATCCAGACCCCTACAATCACACACGTGCACCTTCACTTTCCTTCTCTGCTGCACAAGATCCTTCATCATTAAAGAACCATCTTTTCTGACCTTTTCAAGCATGATATTCATGAATGCATGGATAATTTTTCTCTATAGCCTACATTAAGTCGTCATTGTTACATTAAGAATAGTGTTGCAAAAAGAGATTCTACACTGTGTACTTGTCAGCTCAGTAGGTAATTGGGCTTTCATTCATCTTTCAATAATTTTCAAAATTACCTGAAGACAACGTTAAAGTGTAAAATATGGCTAATGTATTATGTCCTTTTCACAGTTATTATGGTTTAAGCGTTGCAATGACACCTTGAATTTGCACTTGATTTAAATGTACAGTAGACTGCATTGTCTCGTTTACAGCCAACAAACTGCTAAAAATAGTAATATACAGTATACTTAAGTCATGTAATGTTTCTGTATGATCTCTGGTAATACTGATAATATGCATATCTATCATAATAAATGGTAATGGATATGTAGGGGAGGTTTGACGGCTGCTTAAGCTACTACATGAGTACCTGCAAAAATTCATCAAAGCACTTTTATAAGTCATACCAAATGTGGCATAAACATAGAATTTGTGGCAACACCAATTTTGTGGCTATAACTATTGGCTGCTGGATTTGGTGCACAGGCTGACTCAGCTGCGTGAGAGAGAGCCACGACACAGAGAAGAAACTGAGCAGTGAACAGGTGGAGGTAGACAACAGAATATAGTTGCGTTTGTGCCATCTGTTTAAAAGCAGTAGCTAATGATCATATTGCTCGTACTGTCTGCATTAGGACCATATGGACTGCAGTAAATATTTTTCTCCTACCTTGGGAGAAAATCGTGATCTCGGTTCTGTTTTCAGAATCGTACAGCCCTTGCATCTTTTATATCTAAAAATAAATTGCTAACAAAGCACTGCTAGTCCTGGCCAACATAAAATGATAGGCTTAAGCAGTTGAGTTGGTTGACTGCCACATAGAGGAAAACTAGCACACGTTCAGGCCGAGCTGCTGAGGTGATCCTGTTGTTTCTACCAGCAAATCCAAAAGCTTATGTTCACGTATGGATGCCGAGTTGTCATGACAGTTTAGACCAAAATCTGAAGCATTAACTCCAGTATCTCCAAGGACAGTAACTCTGCTTCCAACATCACAGTCAGAGGTGTAATCAGATGTCTTTGCTGGTAGATTTGTACTAAAAAAGCAGCTGCTGAAAGCCTTTCTAGTGATTCCTTCTCTTGTACAAAGCCTGATGACCCAGCGTGGTAGTTAACTCATCTCTTGAACCCACAGGACCTATTCTCTTTTCTAGGTAGACATAATAACTTGTAAGTGGGCCAGTGTTCAGTGATAGCAGGCTTACACTTGTGGGCAGAAGAGTTAATTTGGTAAAGGAAAAAAAAAATCCTCTCATTATAATGTCTCTCACATCATTGATGTTTGCCACACATTGCTGATTGATTAATTTTAATTTAATTTTAATGAAAACATCACTCAGCATGAAAATGTACAACACATTTTAGGTTTGTGTAATAATTTAAAACGGTTTAATCTTAAATCGAAGGCCTAGCTGGCTCATGAAATCAGGTCCCAGCTCCTAAAGACAATATTAAAACTACGCTAATTTAATTTAATTTTTTTAAGGGCTAAGTTTGTAATATGTAAGTTGCAAATGACTTGCTTGATATCACCTCATTATGTTTCTCAATTAGGAGTTACATTAAATTAGTTAAAAAAAACAACAACATTTTAACAAAAGCTTCACAAATTTTCCTGTGCCACATGCCTTAAGAAATTTCAAAGCTACTGACTGATGACTCATTTTTATGTTAGTCTAAGCCATGTGCAGGACTTGAAAGGAAGTGTAGAGGAGAAAAGCGAGTCTCTCAGAGAAATTATCGTACCAAGACACAACATTCTTATCGGAGTACACAGTTGGCAGAAGTTGTAGGAGCAGTGACTGAGTTTTTTTTTAATTAAATAAGTTGAGCAAAATACGTGAGGGTGAGGAAAGTTGACAGATACAATTTAAGGCCTCATCTTTCCCCAAATCACTAATTTTACCAAAGAACTTTCACAGCACCTCTCTTCGTTGCTCACTGGTCTTTACACCTTGTTGACCTTCTTGTACCCAACCTTCCTTTTTCAGGACATTTATGTGCTGAACATTTGAGAAAAACCCAGTGATAGCACTACAAGTCTTGAATATGTATGTATGTATATGCAAACTGCTGCACTGTACTGGACAGTTTAATGTGTGAGGCACCCAATGGAAATGCCTGGAGTGGTTATGTTAGAGGGAAATTATCACAGTGTTTTGTTTGTATAGTTGGCATTACAGCCACACATGAATACTGGTCATGGACACACAATTTGACACAACTTTCACACTGTGTCCCATTTGTTTGAGTCAAGTTTGATTTTCTCTGGTCTTCTTTGTTGTCTACATCATTCTTTCCTTATCCACGTGCAGGTATTCATCACCATTGCCTAGAAACAATGTTGGCACCCATATTGACTTACTCAGGGAAAATAGAAAGTAATATACAGCTTGGCATCATGATAATGACTGTAGAGAGCTCAAAGGGCAACTAGTGAAATTATGCATCGCTTGTACATCATTGAGACAATTTACCTGCCAGTTTGTCTTCCCAACTATGCAGAATTTGCAGCTGTGGCTCAGGTGGCAGAGCACATCATAATCAGAGGGTCACTGGTTCAGTTCCAGGCTCCTACTGTACAGAGTCTACAGTTGAAGACTTGCCCAATGATACTTCCAGCTGAAGCGTCCTTGAGCAAGATACTGAACGTGTGTGTGTGTGTGTGTGTGTGTGTGTTTTAATTTAGCGTCAGTGTGAGCGCTCTGAATTGAGAGCACAGTTGGCACCTTGCGTGGCCATTAGTATATGAATGTGTGTTGAATGTGACAAAGCACTTTGAGTGGTCGGTAGATCAGAAAGGTGCCATATGAATACGGGTCCATTTACGAAAAATGTAAAATCTGATATGCCAGTCCAAAAGCACTTTCAGTCTTAGTTGTTCTACTTTATCTTATAAAACCAGACCGTCCATTTCATCATCACCCCAAACTACCTTTCCACTCTCTTTATCTTCCCTATTCAATGAGTCATTTGTAAAAACAGTCTGCAGATGTATATTGACAAGGTGTTGACGTTTTAGACTGTTTATATATGTGTTTGGAGAGATAGGACTCCTTACTCTTGCTGATAGAGAAGTTATACCACTCCTTCCTATTACAACTTGGCCATGCTGCATTTACATCTGCTTTGAGCAATACCCTGGTTATGTACGAATTACAAGGCTATGTCTGTTGCAGTGCTATCTTTATCACCTGCAGAAAACACCTGCTCCTTCTCTTCTGGAAATGCAAGTTGCTGCTACACTTTGGAATTTCATCCTCTGAAGACAGGAGCATAGCTCCTCCACTGAGCACCAGCGTTAGGTTCACCATCTGAAACACCTGTGGTAAATAAGTAGGGCCTGGAGCAGGCTTGGACAACAGAGGAGAAACCGAGGTAGCTGAGAGGAATAGACACATGAAGGTGGCAGACTAGAGGCTGATATTTGTAAACAAATGGTGTCCAGTGGCATTTTATCTGGTCCTTTGTGGACTCAGAGTAGCTGTTAAGTCTACTTTGACTAGACTTAGTTGGTTTCCTCAGATCTCCAATACTCACTATTGCCGTCTTAATTAGCCTAATGAGTTGAGCTTGGAGAAAATAGTGTTGAAAGCTGACAAGTTTGCTGCAGGCAATTATTGTACTGTCCTTCCTTCCTGTACGAAGCTTTATCTGCTGAAGGGCGTAGATTGAGATCGGTGGACCGGCAGCTTCTTCGAAACCTGGTGTGTGCTGTGGACTCTGGTATCGATTAGAGCAGCAGAGGAAGAGGAGGAGGAGGAGGAGGAGGAGGAGGCTGCAGACAGAGATTAGTGAACCTTGATGTTTTTTTGCTTGCGGGATGTTTGCAGCCAATGCTGTTTTGGTTGCTTCTGTACAGGTAGTGGACTGGATATATTAGAGGCTACATCACTGTTAGCCTGTCTGATAGCGTAACAACTCATTCATCCTTTTTTACTAGTATCTGCTCCTGCTGTTTTCGACTGTATGTCTCCTTTTGTGCATTATCTAGCCTTATCTTGGTAATGGCCATGCTGTTTTTGTATCATAGTACCATAATTGCATCAAAGGAAAAAGCTGCACTACTTAAAAGTCAATGCATGTGTACCAACAAAGCTTTAACTTGTTGTTCTGGTATTTCTGTATCTTAATTGATGTGTGACAGTTGATTTAAAGCCGTTCCTGGCACTCCATTTACATTTACTCTTTCTTTCTTATAACCACTACCTACCCCGGGGCTCCAACAGAAACCCACGCCAATTTGTAACACCATAGTAATACAACTCATAAAATGGACAGCCCCATTCACAACAACAGCTCTACTCCGATGTCAAAGATCAAAACACAAAAGCAGACAAATAATAAAAGCCGTCACGATATGCTCGTTTACAGCTAATTTATAACAAAGGCACTATTGCCTGATGACGATCTTCAAATGTACAGAGCACAGATAAACAGACACTGACTAATCAAAGCTAACATTACCTACACAAATATAATTCCACTGCAGCTGCCTGCAGATACTTTCCACTATACAGCTAATGAGACAGATGACAAGAGGTAACACATTCACACTCACCAGTGGCAAGTGAATGTTGCTGTTGAGAAATTGAACGTTGCTCGATGTCGGAAGATGAAATTTGAAGAAAACATCACAACACTTATTTGCCACTAAAATGAAATTACACTCAGTGATCCTCCCAGTAAACTATCCATGCAAGAAACAAACTCTTTTTTGATGGCAGACATGATGAGTGTTGCTATAACTTGTGTGCTTATATCTGAGGCTTGAATTGAGAGGATGCAAGATTTTGCATCGATGTAGTGACAAAACGTAATTGGGAGTTTGCAGCACAAGATTATAGTCTACAGTTAGATTGCATCGTCACTCTTTGGAATTGAATTGTGGGTAAATGTTAAGCGAACCTTTTATATGTTGAGAAATACGTACCTAGTATTTTGAAAGCAGACTGTGCACATTATGGATGTTATGAACTTACTGGAGTGCACAAACCAGAAAAGACACACTATATGTAAAGCCACATTAGCCATTTTCATCATAACATAACTCCTGCAACCATTATGCGATTTCTAAACTTCTGTTGCACCTGACTCTTATGTAACTATGACAGCAACAGCTATAGACTTGAGTTGTTGTCTAATTTTTAGTTCTGTAATAGCTTTTTCATTGTGATGCATCATTATTACGAATTACGAAGTTTCTTGCTTTTGTCTCATGTTGTTCGTCAATACGTTTTCCCTTGTATTATCTGACACTTTCTTATTCATGTCAGGGAAGCACTGATACAATACTACTGTTGTCGGTGCCCGTACTGACCTTATTAAGCAGATTGGTTATCTGTCATGAGTGACTAGTTCACAATAAATCCATTTTCTTTGTCAATGTCATTATAAAATGGGCCGCCTGGTTCAACTTTTAGTGCCAAGGCAACCCCTGCCCTTGTGTTACCTTAAATGAAAAGGATTCCAGTGAGTTATATGCAGTGAGGTGTACCATTTTCAATTTGGGGAAAAAGAGACCACTTGTATCAGATTGGTATTGGCAGATACTCTGAACGGAGTTATTGGAATCGGTATTAGCAGAGGAAAATCCCTAGACTTTTTTCACAGCAGACATTTTGACTTGTCAGAGGAGGAAAAGCACAGGTGAAACAAATTTAGTTAGCACTGGCTCAAGTCCATCGAGTGTCCCAGTAAGCCCTGCCAGTGAGCCAGCGTGCACAATAGCTACATGCTTACTTAAACGGAAGGCAATTGTTTTAATTTGATTAATTAAACCTGCTATGACAAACCAAATGTCTGCCGTGAAATCAGTCTATTCATGTGCATGCAGTGGATGAAGCAAATTCTACTTTGACTAATTCATTATTCAGTCAAGGTTGAGAGTGTTCCTAATAATGGTCTTTTTTTCAGCACTATTGACTGTTGAGTTTGTCAAACAACTGTGAGTGTGCTTTATTAGACAATGTTTGTCTAATTATTGACAAGCCAATAAACTTATCAGCCACACAGACAGCCAAGAGAAGAGGAGGGAAGACAGTGAAGTAGTTGGTCAGGGACAATATGTTTTTCTACCACTACAGTTAATAGATAGAAATAAATTAAATAAATATTCAAAAATCTCAAGGTAAAACCTCTTAACAACTAAAAACAAGTGGCCTAATTAATTCCCTGGTTTATTGAACACAAAGACAACATGATCAAAATAGCATTTGAATACAGCAACATGAATAAGAAAATAAACACTTAAAATGTACAAAATGGGTCATTGTCAATTCATAGTCACATTGTCACATCTTAAGGTTAGAAAACAGTTACTTGTTATAGCAAATAAATATAGTCTTTATTGTCTGGTGCTCAGTTGCAACCTGCAACAGGTAAAATAACTTATGTTGTCTTTTTATATTAAAGACAGCTTCATTTTTTAATCAATAATACACTGGTCTAACTGCTCCAACGCTCGTCGGCAGTCGGAGTGCTCTGATTGACGTATTTGAAACATAATAATAATTGATGTAGCTATTCAGCTTTCCTACAGAAATGTCAAGGCCATCTTTTTGTTTTCGTCAAAGCCATTTTGAGTGTTGCTGCTTTTATTAACGGTCAACTGAAAGTGTCTCTCCTAGCAACAGTAAAATGTGCTAATTTATGGTGTTGAAGGGTCTCCATAGCAACGTGCGTCATTGGTTTCCTCAGCAAAACCTATTGACTGGGAGCTTTTCTGTGTCCTGTGAGGGTAACCCAACCTTGCATTCAATTATTTTATTTTTATTTATTGACAATGTGTATATATAAAATATGAGATATGATATTTTCTGGTGTGCACTGAATATAATCTGTCAAATGTTTTTGTATCAGGATATATTATATCATCTGTTTCCTGAAGACTCTTAACACCCTGCTTCAAATGCTTGTGAAGATGCATGGCCTCAATTTTTCCATTGGTTTTCATCACAGTACAAAGTTTTATTAGTAATGCCATAATAATTCACTTCTCAGCGTGATTGCCTGTGGGCCTTCTGGGAAAGGTAGTGTGTTGTTACGAGAGCATCTGGCCAAATTGTGCTAGAAAGAAAGCACACTTAATGAAGCCAGAGTGCATTATGGGTCAGGTGTATTGAACAATTGCTCTCCAGAGACACAGACCCTTCAACCATAGACATTTAGGATTGCCCTTTTGAGTCTCTCACATGGAGACACAAACATATGTTCGTGCACATGTTAACACACCTATACGAACACACATACATTTAACCTTTCATGCTCACATTTTACAGCATTAAAGATTCAGTACATGAATACATTGAACATCTTGACATGATAATTAAAAGGGGGTGATGATGAGGTTGTCTGAAGTATGGGTCTTTATCAGGGTAGCGCTTCATTTGGTTCAGGTATTGAGGCAAGGGTACACCCAGCATCTTTCTCTGCCTCCTTTTCGCTGACATCTCATTAGAGGCATGTCAAGTTGTGCCGCACAATGTTGCGATGATTATACTGCAGGGATGGTGTGGTTTACTGTGATTTGAGGGAAAAGGAAAAGAAGCTACTCGCTGCCTCCTCTCTTATGAGCAGTGATATGACTGTGGGGTTAATTGTGGTGCCGGTGCAAGAAGGATCAAAAGGTTTATCAGGCTTGGAAAGTGGCAGTTGTCACACCTAGTTCTCCATCAGTAGAGCTTTTTCAAGGTTCACAAGGGGCTCAGTTTTTGTACAGTTAGATGTTAGGCGACACATGAAAACACACATGAGAAAATTTAATTCTGTTTCTGTGCTTCCTTGAATGCCACCATGTTATAATAGCTGTGTGTTGACACACCTCTATGGAATCAGTGCTGCTTTCATTGATCTCCAGCTGTCTCACAGTTGGATATTACAGATATCCTGGAAATATCCAGCAGTGAGATAAAAATTCCTTCGCATCTTCCTCGCATCACTACCTTCTGGCCAGTGGATGACACTGAACAGCGGAGAGCAAACTTTGATCTACGAAGCCCTGCAGTGATTGAAGTGCCAGTACCTCAAACAATCTAACTCACCCTGTTTTTTATTGTGAGCTGTTCAGTTCGACTGTTACCTGATAAGCAATTTGTTTACCACTTGGTGCCATATTGACAAGTCAAGTGTCAGCTGGCACCAGTGTTTCAGGATGTAATCATTCACGAGCCTCCCATGCAAGGACATTATCTAGTTTGATTGTTGGAAAGACATCATAAGATAGTACGACCTATAAAATAATACTAATATAACATAATGTAATGATGTGCTGCTGATGTAAAAGCTTGGGTAGATACTGTTGGAGAATATACCAAGAGACAGCTAGATTTTGAAAGTATCCAACTGAAAAACATCCCACCCCTCCCTTCATGCCTCCCTCCAAATCCTCTCTCTCTCTCTCTCTCTACACACATTTCAGGCTCAATGAGCACAAGGACGAAGTGCACACAGGTAGGTAGACGGTGCTGAATGAATGCCTGTGACAGTCACAAAGACTTTTTCATTTTATAACAAAACAAAAAATAATGCAAATCTGAAAAAAACGGCTAAACTTTTTAAAAATAAACTTGGTCCTTGCTCTCTCTTAAGGACAAACTATCTATACATAAGCCAATGCAATAAGCTGATATTGTCTAATATCTGGGCCAGACTGATTTTTTTTTGGTCAGGCTCTACTATATACTGTATATTTGTGCTGTATACGTTTTGATGAGGGTGTTGTGATGCTACCTCTTTCTTGCAGGCTGTACTGTAATACCCCTGATAAGACTTCAGATGTAGCTGGCTTAGCTACATTTATCTGCTGATGAATGTGCTGGTACTAAGAGCTCAGGCTTTACGTCTTAGTGTTTATGTTTCATAGCCTTCTTCCCACTGGTGTTTTTTTAAAGCTGCGCTTCACTCTTTTTCACTTCTGGAGGCTGCCAGCAATACGCAACAGAATGCCTTTAATTAGCTAGAGTCACTGCATACAAAGATAATTGTGAATAATGCAGTAACAGCACCCAAGGGTGGATGAACACCACATTTGGCTCATGCCTTGGTTTCCACGCGGGGCATTTTAGACCATTTTTACTGAATTGAAGGTTAAGTGTTATAAGGATGCTGCACAGAGGTGAGAGAAGGCCGTCTGATCATATTGACCCAATGATTCATCTTCTCTTCCCCTGATGTTTTGTGAATTGGGTTTGGGTGTGCTGTATCTTTGTTGTAAGTGGGTGGACAAGGTGACCCGTGCTGTAGATCAAACTGCTGAACAACTGCTTGGGGACAGGGTCCTGCCCGCCTGACTGGACATCATTTTTCTCCATTTAGCCCCATCTCACACCTGTAATAGGGTGGTCGTCCACATGAATGCTCACGGCTCCGCTGGGATAGAGCCATGTTTTCGCTCACATTGCTCTATCATTAACAACAGGAGTCAACAGATTCACACTACTTCTCTGCTGGCATGAAACATTAACTATCAGCAACATGTTTTTTTAAAGACATTTTTTTTAATTTGAGCTAAAAAAAAAAATTGAGCTTGATTTTTAAACACTTCTAATTAAAAGAGGATCAGGTATATTCTGTATTATTTGTTCTTTAGTTGCCATTTTAAATGACTCTCTCTCAGACACAGTGATGTTTCCTATCGCTGCCTGATCCTCTCCCTCTGAAGATCAGTATGCATACAAACACACAGACAAAATAATAGACACCTGTGTTGGCGGGGTTGAGTTGTGTTGCTAGGAAAGAGTTACATGTTTACAGTGACTCGAAACATCACGAGTCTGTAATTTCTTTAATAATGTTCAACAAAAGGAACAAGGTGAGAAAGTAAAAAAAACAGACAAAGCAAGGTGATTGGCAATGAATATAAATATTAAGTTGCAAATGTGCTTATGTGCTGTGTGTGCGTAAATGTGTGTGTAATTAAAATTATGCGAAAATACTGAATGTGTAATGCTCAATTCAAAAGGTTTGAGAAGCAGCGTAGGCTCTGCTTATGTTTCAAATGTTCCCTTTTTCCTTCTGACTTAAAGAAGCTGTGACTAATAACTGGATTCAAATTAAAGCTTAGTCTACGTGAGTGCCAACGTAGTGAAATACAGTGCCCTCTATGGTGCTCTCATTGGAGAGACTGCAATAAAGTATCGGTGCTGGAAAAGAGTTTGGAACCGCCCTTTTACATTTTCCTCTCCACTGCCTCTCAGGCAGCCCAAGTCTGCCACAGGTTTATTGAAAAATAGCACTCTATGTGCTTAGAAAGGTTAAGTTGGAAATGTAAGCTTACTTTTATATAACCTTTTCAGAGTACTATCGATGGATTTAATATTTTACCAGTATTCGATATAGACTATAAATAAATCCTGTTACCACATATTACATGCAGGATCACTTCTGTGTAACAGTGTGATTGCTCCCAAATAGTTTCTGTTTTAGAGAGTTAGCCGAGCATGACAGGATCTCCTTTGCAGCAGCCCACAGTAACATGTCCAGTGAGCCAAAAAGTACACACACACACACACACACAGTTAATGACTACTATGAGGAGTGAATCATACCAGCTAATATGTGGGTGAGCAACATTAGGTTGTCCAAGTTCAAGAGCTGCAGGGATCTTTTAATGTGCCATTGCAGAGCATTTTCACAATTGTCTAAGGAACCACTAATTAAAAAGATAAAAGTGAGGTCCTGACCGTGAACACCCTAATGACCTGTCACTTTGGACCATGTAACCTGTGTTGACTCTCACCCAAAATGTATTTTTATTTTTTTTCATGCTAATTGTTACTATGATCAGCAAAGTCATGAAAAAAGCACTTTTGATGTAATCTCTTTATTAAAAGGGGGTTTCAGGAATAACAGCCAAATGCATTTTGTCCAATGGCCACTTTGTCTTTCTTGTATCATTAATTCATTAAATTGGATCAGGGTAATACTGAAAAATGACCTCGTTCCACTCTCATTTACTTAAACGCACCAAAACAGCATCTAAAAAAATATCTTTGTTCTCAACTTAATACACACATACATCATTTTACAGTTTCCAAGTAGACAAAAGTACAAAGCGATGACGTTCAGTTTAGGTTTTTATGCTTGAATTAATCACTACATGACAGTGTTTACAACCTGGGCAGCTTGCTAATGTTGCAAAATGCTGCTAGCCACTATATTGGTCCAAATTAAGCAATCACTTGGAATAATATGTTCGAAAATGATGCTGGGCAGTGGTAAATGGCTGCTGTGAATAACCATGCTAGGCTTCCATGATGGTAAGTCCTTACTTTTAGAAAGAACTCATTCAGTCTTTGACTCCCTCTGAAACTTGTGAGGAGATGAACAGTACAACATACAGTACAGGAGTCTGATGGATGCTGATCTTTCTTTCACCCAACTTGAAGTTGTTTTGCCACCCTATAAGGACAAGTTACCTGATGGCTTATTGCTTTATGACCCTGATGTGAAAACCAATATATTTTCTCTCATTTCGACCAAATAATACAAGCAAAAATGAACTAGCACATCTCTGCTTGTGTGTGTGTGTGTGTGTGTGTGTGTGTGTGTGTGTGTGTGTGTGTGTGTGTGTGTGTGTGAGACACAAAAGAGCACTGTTATTAGGCCTTGATGCTCAGCAGTCCAGGTCATGTGTCTGGCTGTGTGGGTGTATTGATTGAATTGTCAATGTAGACAGAGTTCAGTGTGTGTGTGCTCTTCTATGGCTTATGTGTGCATGGCCTGAATGGTGGAGCTGAGGTGGTTGGTGATGGTTACAGGTTTGTGTGCATACTCATTTGTCGACTGTCTGTGTCTTAAAAGGACATAGATAAGAACAGAGACAACATAAGCGCGGAGAAAAGCGCCACAGTGCCAATGACCTCCACTTGAGTGACGTCTTTGAGTGATTGCGATACATGCTCTATCAAAGGATCAAAAGAAACCTGGAGTTGTTCTGCCATTCAAGTCCAACAGAGTGACTTTGGTACATACTTGTGCGTGTTAGCTGATGAAAATTGAAATTGCTTCTCTCTTCCCTCCAAGCTAGTGCCTGTTCTCTTTTTTTTTTCCATCTATTACCCCTTCTGTGCTCCCTGCAGCTAGTACCCTCCCTCTGTCACTCCCTCAGTCACAACCTCCCCCCTCTCTCCACCCTTCTTCTCACCCCTCCCTTGCCCTTTCTCCCTGACTGAGTTGCTCTTCATTCACCGCTTCCTCCTTTTCGCCTATCGTTTCCCCGTTTTTTTTTGTTTTTTTTTTTGGCTCCTGTCTCGGAGCAGAATCTCAATGGTGCTCAGGATCTGTGTTTAGGATTCACATAGTGTGCCTGGCATAAGCTCATAAGAGTAATTAGATGTTCTCTCGCTGTTGTTCTTCCCCTAAAATGGTGGCTATCGTTTTTGTCTCTTCTCCTCCCCTATCATTTGACATTCTGACGTCTGCATGGGCACAAAGAGAAACAAAAGGAGAGAGAGAGAGAGAGAGGATTACAGAAATGGAGAGAAGAGGGCGAGGGAGGGAAAGAGACCTCGGAAGGGAGCAAAACACAGAACTTGGCTTAGAGGAAAATAAAACAGAAGCCTGATAGCCTCTGATATACAGTACACGTAATTATTAAAGGACTTCAATGAAAAATGGGCCCGCTGGTGTATACAAGGACAGCTGAATAAATAGATACAAAGGAGCAGAGCATTTCAGAGTTGCATGTGTGTGTTTGTGTACACACATAAACTGGCCCTCTCTGAACCACACACACAAACACACACACACACCTAGTAATTTTCATATACATACAAAAATGACAACTCCTTTTATTCAATGATCAAATATAGTCTGATATGTATCTCATGTCCTTGTCAGTCTCTTTTCTCGTCAACAAGACTTTACGCTGAACTTCAAGGTTTCCTACTCGAGAAGAATTCAAATCCTTAACTGTTGCTTGATCACGTTTGGCAAACCAAGGCAGAGCTTATGGCTCAAGGGGCTCAGAGTAAATTTGAAATCTGTCTGCATTTTTTTTGGGCTTTGATTATATAAGCTTTGATAGAACAGCATTTAAAAAAGCAAACTTAAGTGATCAAGAAAGTATATTTTCTCTGAAGTAAGTTAATGAATAATCTTTAATGTTTAAATGAATACTGACATCCAAACAAGCTCATTTATAGATTTAAAGTATCGAGTACTCACATTTGGATAGATAATAATCAATGCTTTCACTCACATTCATTACACATCAAATTGTTACAGGCAGAATGACGACCAGGAATAAAAGCAATGTCTAAAAGTTATTTTTTTTAAAAATAGATGACATGAACATACAATGCAGGCTAAGGAAGACTAACTGCGTGAACAGTTAACACGGTGAATAACCAGCAAGTTTTTCATCACCTAATTTGCTATAGCAGTGTTAAAGCACAGTTGTGATGCCATCAGCACAGAGAAGATCAGTCAGTGACAAAAATGGTGGCTGGTGTGCTCCTCTTAAACTTTATGAAAGGAGGAGGCTTCTATAAGCTGATGGGTTTTGCTGTACGTACGACCATTGCAGCACTACAAGAGTTTATACGATGTAAAAGGGGAGTGAAGTCAAATCACCGTTCACATTTTCAGAGAAGTCAGATATAAATACATTTCTGTACAGAATTTCCAACTGTAGATGCATACAGACCTCTACCCTCAGCTTCCTCCTAGTGACTGTCACTCATACACTGTCATTATCACTTATGGTTAATTGCTTTTCCTAACAGGCTTTAAAGTGTAACTGAACCTTTAAACCACTTTTGGGGGCACTTTTCAGATGTATTTTGTACTGTTGATTGATTCATCACTAAATAATGCTACCTGCCTCCACTGACTGAAACTTGACTATTGCATTTTAATGTTGGGCTTTAGTTGTACTTTTATTGTGAAACACCAACAGGAAGTCTTAAGTTTGCATTAACAACAGACTGGTATTGAAACATGTTGTTGTTCTTCTTCTCAGTGGCATCTTTCAGCACCACTTTGTCCGTGTACTGTGTTAGTCTTTTGAATCAACTGCTTTTTAGTTAACAATAGATTAGAAGAACAGTACTCTTGGTAATAATAATCAGATCTTAGTTTTTATTTTATTTGACTTCATAGTGCATGCTCTGTGTTTGTGCCTACTACTACTCTGTGTTTGCAAAGTTTCTTTTCCTTTCACCGCCAGATTCCGTCACAAGTCACATAGATTGAGAATCCAGTTTTGAAAAAGCTAGAAGAAACTACATTTTCATGAAGTTTTAATGACTGTGTGGCCTCTAAAGACATTCACCTTCTTTCACCTGTCAGCCATTTACTCCTGCTTACAAGTGCACTCGTCTGAAACACTGTTTTATGTGTCTGTCTCCCTCGATACTATAGATGGACTTGTTCATTGAAACTTGAAGTTGTCCTTCATTTTTTGGGGGGAGGGGGAATGAGTCTGTTTTTGGAGATTTCAAAGTAAAGTAGATAAAAGGTTTGTGAGAGTAACGTTCTTGTATTTCACACAGTCCTAACTGGATAAGACAGTATATTGGAGCTACAGATTAGCATAATCTTGCAAGAACAATTACAATATCGTGACTGTGGACAGAAGTACTTGCAATCCAAATACATCAGCCATGAACTAGACCTTGCAACACATTTCTGTAGGCCTACTTTCTGTAGAGCTGTTGAATTCTTGGGCAGACAAAAGCTGTAGTCCAGAACACACCGTTGCCATAGCAGAGCTTGCATCATTTGACATCCCCATACACATTGAAGCAGGGCCACATGAAATATAAAGCAATATGTTTAGCATACTAAGTATTTTTGGATAACTACCCTGGATACAGGAGTTGTTTGTTGTTTGTCATTTCATGTGATTTCTTACCAGAAAAGACAATTTGTCCAGATACTGTTCACCAGAAAATTTATTTTTTAAATATCATCTTTAGAATACCAGAACTGTGGGTCACAGAGGCTTGGATATTTTTATCCTTCAAAATAAGTCTCTCTCTCTCTTCCACTGTAATAGCTATAATACCACAGATGAAGACTTGCTGTTCTTTGACAAGAGAAGAAATCAAAGTACACAACCTGGCATACCAATTAGGGGAGAAATTGTAAAAACAACAGGAGGAGAGTGGTATATTCTCATCTTGTGGCATGTCCATTCGGGCTGTGCACAAGTAGTCTCTTATTTTCATCCCATTTGAGAACCTACTGGAATGTCTCCAACGTTATGTGCACAGTATTGTGCCATCTACATCATATGTCACACATTTCTAATATTACTGCACACATGTGTAGAGGCATCACTCTGTAAAGTTAACTCAGTAAAACAAACGTAGCCACAACAGTATCCTAAGTGTGTGTAAGGCAGAAACACACTACAGTGGGTTGTCCACCACAATGAAATACATAAAAAGGTGGCTTTTTAGTGCGTGACAAGGTTGACATTTTGTGGAGTGCCTCACTAAAAGCTTTATTATAAAGTATTTACTGGAAATAACACTTTGTCATAATGTACATACTCTAGGTTGTCAAGTGGTTACTTCACCAAGAATTACTCATATGTGGGGGATAATGGTAAGGCTGACATAATAATTTCGTGGTGGGACAGACAAATGATGGATGATGAAATCCTTGGCTGGTTGAGTACACACTAAAGGAGTCCAACTTTATGTATCTTGGTTGTGATTTAAAACAAACTGAAAACCTCACTGGGTTTCTGTAACATTCTTATTTAATCTCGTGTTTGCATGGAGATCAGCCCAAAAAACACATTTGTCTCCATAGTCACAATAGTCACGTTGTAAGTATATCTGCAGGGTAAAACGGTTTGGACTGGAACAGTGTTGGGTTTATTGCAAGTTTTCTGGCTCAAATGTGTGAGACTGAGATAAATCTATTAGCTATATTGTAAATATTTCATCCAGTTTCTAATTACCAACAGAAAAAATCATCATAATAACACTACAGTAATTGTAGAAAAGAAGCTGCGATAAAACAATGAATATTTAAATTATGCTTAGATAATACATGAATAAATAGAAAGAAATTGAATAATTTTGCAACACAGCCACAATACCCCTGAAACAAAACGAGGCGAAATGATCTCAGTTTATATGAATTTGTTTTTAATGATTAGTTTTTAAACAGTATGTTTTTTGCGTAGTTTCTGCCCACCTAAACCCTGATTTAAAATTCTCTTGTCTTTTTATTGTTATTGTTTTATGCTGGTCTATGTGAAACAGCTTCCATGTAAAGCTGGTTTTACATGAACATAAACGTTATTATAATATAATCATTCGCCCTCTGAAGATGCAATAAATCCATGGCACATCAAAAGACTATTTGATTTGAAGAAAACAAACAATCCATTAGCTGTTTCAGTGGCCTGAGTGCACTGTGAGCGATTAGTTGGGCTTCTTTCTCTCCACTTCGATCCAATGGCGCACTTATTATTCTCCAGTCTTTTCTAATCTGTCTTCCCTCGTTCCATCTTTCCTCTCTGTCATTGCATCAGGTCCTTCATTCCCCTACGAAGCCCCACTACTCAGTGACTCCATTACACAGCGCTTAAAAAACAGCTATCAGCATGTTTCCCCTCAAAGTTAGATCATCCACAAATCCCAGATTTTCATTATAGATATACTGCACATATGAAAATACTGTAAATATAGAGTTCTGCTACATTTGCTCCTTAACAAAGCCTGAATTATTCCCCCGGGAGACAGATTGATCAAAAAGTGAAGGAGCCTCTGATAAAGAGAAAAGGAGAGCTGAAATGAGCGTTATATGGAGGATCCAGACTGCCACTTCTAATCCCCAATAGTCAGCGCTGCCAATCGACATAGCCCAGTTAGATGCTGCTGATGGGGCTTGATGTGAATGTGGTGGGAGTGACTGTACACATCCACGGAGAGTCAGAAGCAGCAGCAGCAGCCACTGATTAATCCTCATGCTGGAGCCCCTAATGATTTATTTATTTGGAAATTACAGAGCCCTGGGAGAGCTGGGAACGATTGATAACGAAACTCAAGCGCGGGGGTGGGGAGGAGGGGGAGGCAGGCTCGGAGATTTAACACTTCCTCCCACCTTAGTGCTCGTCTAGGCATGCATGTGTGTACTTATATGTATCTGTACCCAGGGGGTGCATCAAAAGGCTAAATCTCATATTGACATCAGGGAAAATCTTCCAGTAGAATATTTTTTATGCAAAATGTTGCATGTCTTTTTTTTTTTTTCTGCTGCAGGCGGGAGTTTAGCAGCGGTGCAAGACTCCCACTGTGAAAATATTGATGTTTGATCACAGGGTGTCATGCTCCAAACATGGGGATAGATTTCTTTTTTTTTTTGTGCAATTAATTAATTTTTTTCATGTTTGGCACACACTGAAAATGAAGCCTTCATGCTGAAGTTAGGCAACAGTGTATTTAAGCGTCTGCCAGCTGTCTTTGTCTGAAGCAGAATGTGGCTTTGGAGCCTGCGGTGGCAGATTCTGTTGAGACTCATTATGACACAGACTCTTTACATCCATGAAAGCACAGGCAGAAAACATACAGCTCCAATCCACACTAAATGAAATTAGTTATCATCAACGTGCCGTGACATGATGCTCTCTGAGGAAATGGTTTGTTCTATGGTAAGCCTGGTGAGACATTATAGTGTGGTATGTGTAAATATGAAGAGGTGTGGTGGGGGGTTGATTATGAGCTTTCTTGCTCAGTCTGTTAATGGCTCCAGTCAGTGAATCGCCACCAGTGACTAACATGATTCATTTCAGCTCATTAACGTTAATTGAAGCAGCTCTCTTCTTCTTCTTTGTCGTCTTTGTCTTCTTCTTCTGGCTGAACCTTACGTAACCACTGTCAGGACTCATGGGGGCTATGGCAAGGGCTTAAAGATCTCGCAATAATCTTGAGGTGATGGTTGGGCTTATTAACTGGAAGGTATAATAATGTTTCTTGCTGGGAAGTGTAGGCAGTGTAGTGGACTCTAAAATAGGTGAGACTTTGGGAGTGAATATTGGTGTTGCTGGATGTTTTAGCACATTTTCTGTGTCAAAAAGTGATGCTACTGGGTTTTTGTTATATTATTACTAGTTATGAAACATGTGTCCTTAGGGTCCTTATCCTGCAAGTGAAACCAGTGATTTTTGACACTTCTTGCTGACATTTTATTCTGAAATGCGCTGGTAGTTTACTGATTTTTTATTTATTTTTATGGCTGTGTTCATCTTCCAGAAGCAACCCAGCTTCTCATTTACCATTTTCGTTCCTTTTTTTGAAGCTTCATTTTGTAAAGTGCCACTATGTTTTGTTAAAGAGCTTTAATTTAGTTTTAACAGTTCAAGGAACATTTTCTGCAGATTTGGATCTGTCTAAATGGATCTTTAAAGATCAGTCAGGCTTTCATCTGTGCCCATTCGGCATGTCCCAGATTAAAAAAAACCCCATCATCATCATCATCAGTGAGCTTTACATCCCTAAGACAAACAATGCATCCTCCTCATCCCTGTATCTGTCAAAAAAAATGCTGTCTTAATCTTCTTAAACTGTTAATATTTAATATTACGGGGTAGGGTTTATCCCACAAGCATTCTAATCAAGCACATTCATGGATCTTCACTGTTTCTAGGAAGGGTACAAAGCAATGATGGCAGAGAGAATGCAAAGAATTATACGCCCTGTGTTCACATATTTGGTCTGCATATACAACATATATCTTTCTCACTTGTTTATATTCTTGACTGTACAGACAGTACGTGCCAAAAAGTGTGTGAACATGAGACATTCTGTAGCCTGAAGGAGGTTGTTTACTGTGCAAAAGTGGAAAAAACTAAAAAGGAGAGGGACAGAGGGAGGGAGATAGAGAACTGCAAAAACAGAGGGACACTTAATTAGTCTGCTTGCTTCATAAACACAGCTTTAACTGCATGTCAAAGCTGATTTTTTACATTTACAGAAGCGTGAACTAACAAGATTGTAAAATTAAAACTGACAAGGTAAAATTTTCAACGTAATTTTCACTTGTGATTATGCAGCCCACCGTCAAACCATCAGTCGTCCTCATTGTATATATCATTGTGTATAAAACTTACATACTTATAGGTTATATACTTATGTTTGTGCTAATCTTTTTTCAATCTAATCTTCAATGAAGCTACCAGTTAATTAATGCAGGATGAAAGAAGCAAAAGAAGGAACTCATCAACGATGTAAACCATCATTGCAAGTCAGTGTGCTTGATTTGACCAACATAGAAACACAGCATCACATAGTTCTGTCTTTGAAAGATCTTGTCACTTTTAAAATGTGCGAGCACAGTGTGCTTCTCATAAGGAGCACATTCTGGTGAGGACATTTTGCACCATGCAATTAGGCTTGTGAGTGGATCTTTTCAGCCGCTGGCGAGTGCAACAGTCTGAACAGGGCTAAACAGAACAGATGCCCCCCTGTGGCACCATGACTCAGCCTGATTAATCCAGGGGCTTTGCTCATATTCAGAAACACAGAGACTGTCTCTCTCTTCTTCCTCTGCCCTCCCTTCACCACTGCAACCCTCCCTCTATTTTTGTACTCTCATTCCATCTCCTCTTTTCCTCTCTCTGAGAATCTGCATTCTTCCCCTGCCTTACGCTCTCGCATCCTCTTCCCACTCATCTCTGCCTCTGCCTCTCTCTCCTCCCCTAACTCCCTTCTCTCGACCTTGCTCCTTCTCTCCTTTGCTTGCCGCTGCACTCTACGCAAGAGATAAGTATATGTGTCTCAGGATTAAGGTGAATCCCCTCATATGTACTGTTTCTTGGTCCCTGGGCCGACTGGAGGGTTGCAATGTGCTCAATGGGATGTGACAGCTTCTTTAATTAGAAGCAGCACGCCAAGCTGTAGGAGTGCATAAGTGTTTGGTTAGGGCTCTAAGTCTGAGCCCCAGTCAGTGTCTTTGTCCCATACTTGCACATTTGACTCTGCAACCTCACTCTTCTTGTTTTGCGAGGTTTCCACAGCAGACAGCGGTTCTGAAATCAGCTCCAATTAAGTCAGCTAAGCTTGGTTTGCGTTGATGGTCTTTGATCAGCAGATTCCATTCTGAACGGGTATTATTATTACATGTAAATTGCTCTGTAGCAGTTCCCAATGTCAACAGAACAATAATTTTCCATGCCTTCCCCGAGTTGTATCTGAGCCTCTTCCTCTGTCTCACACAGAAATCATCCTGAAAGTCATTGTGCCTATTCAACCATTCTATTAGATGTGATTTGAATTGTGATTGAATCATTTTCTTCTGAATAGCTATAAACATTGCAGGCAGAGCCTATTACCATTGTATAGTATAACTACACCTGTAAGATATATGCAAGAAATGTAAGATATACATTGTTTAAGGTAGATAGTTGTTGATAAATAGTAAAGGATGAGAGTTAAGGTCAGTGATAGCAGTAATGTGAGATCATTAGCAACAACTCTGATCTTTTCATTATCTTCTCTCACACATTCTTGACATAATTACTGTGAGGTTCATTATGTGGGTGTGTTGTCATCAGACACACACTTACTTTAAAAAAAAAAAAAAGTGCAGCGAGGACGTTGATTAAGTTCAAGTCTCTGTCAGTGTCACATTTATTTAAGTACTTCAGGGTTTAAATAACTGTGATAAATTCTCTTCATTAGTGCACTCACACGCATGGACCCTTGATCAAACGTGAAGCGCTGCATTAGCCATGACCTGTAAAATATAACTACTTTGGCCCCTTTTTGGTCTGTAGGAAGGTGTATAATAAATTGTTGTAGTTCTTGACCGTGGCCCTTTTTAATTGCTGACTGAAAAACGGAATACTAATAACCCATTTCAAAGTGCAAAACATAATACGTGGTTAAGGGCCCAATGGGTTACTGCCTCTGAGCCAGAGACTGATGTTGTTCCAGCAGTTGAACAATGAATCTAAAGCATGTAATCAGGGGATAGTGAAATGTAAAGTAGTGTATAATCTGCATAGTTATACTGATGTGTTTACAGATGGTGAAAGCATATAAGGATTAAAACAAAAGAGGTCAAAAAATGGACCTTGTGGGCCTCCGGGCGGCATGTCTAACCGAGTAGAGATGAAATCACCAAGATAAATTAGAAAAGTAATATATTCAGTATTGAAGAGAGGATCAGAACCACTTGAGTGCGGTGTCAGACAGACATACGCAGCTCTTAAGACTGTTGATTAAGCTGTTATGCTTGAGGAAAAAGTCAAGCTAAGATCAAACAAAATAAGCACAGAGATTTTTAACATGATCAGTAATTAACATACTAGACGAGAGCTCTTTTAATGGCAAGACTGTATGGTAGACTATATTGTGAGCAGTGTTAGTAGTAATTCACTGACACAACTGATGATGAACAACCTTCTTAGTTTATGGAAAATGGTGCGGTTTGAACCTGGTCAATAGTTACTTAATGATGTCTTTTAATGGATGAGGAAGAGAGCAGTTTATTGTCCGTGCATATTCCTGTGGTTATCATAGTAAAGGGCCACTGAGTATTTTATACTCATATGAACACATAAAGTGTTTCTTTGTGATACTCAATATATAATCAATAGCTGCAACGTGTGAGCAAATATGCTCTCCAATATGAAGTTCAGTGTGGTTCCCATCTTTCTGCCTGTCACCATTTGATCCTAAAAAACAGAGCTATCCCCTTTTTCAGCAGTTTGTTGAGTCTGCCAGCGTCTTGCACTGGCGTTGGCGGCGGCCCAGAACACATTAGCAAGTCACACAGTGCTGACTTTTATGGACAGGTGGAAGATATGGACTAGTCTCCCGCATTGAATGAATTGAACTTTATCAAGATGAATTCTTTCAAGTGTGTGCATTATTTGGAGTGTGTATGAGTTTTCAGACCTGTCAGATGATCAAGTCCATCACCTGTCTGACCTGTCACCAGGCTGTCATGACCAAGAACACAGCTCTGAATCAGACATACCTGAATGATGAATTCAGTGAATGAATATATCCACTTGGCTTTCAAAAACAAGTGTGCTCGAAGAGTTGGGGACTACAGGAGTCACTGGGCCCTAGGTATGTAACTCTCATGTAATCATGCGTTGATGTTAGTAATGATCCTTAAATAGGGGTGTGAAGATACACTCAGCTCACGAGATGAGACGAGACATGATATTGGGTTGGAACGAGACGGAAAACTACAATGACAAAATATATGACTGGACCAACAGACTTTTATTTAACCGAGTTGCACGTTGGAAATGTTTTATTATAACTCTTTACATGCATGAACTTCTTCTTCCACAAATTGAAACTAAAACTAAAATTTTATAAAAGTTAGAATAAAATAAATAAAATTAAATATTTCTTTCTTTTTTTCAAGTGCAAACAATATTATGTGCAAGTTCTACTCTGTCAAGCTTGCATATTGTCCATGTCTTATCAGTCACTCCACTGCCATTTATCATTTCCGTCGGGTACCCAAAATCCTGCCAAACAAACGATTTGAAAGTGACAGGGGCATCTTCAATGGTAATACCGGTATTTTCCGACGTCATTCTGGCTGCTTGTTACTTCTCTCCGCTTCTTCTTTTTCTTCTCCTTCTTTAAGTTCTGGCAGGCTAGACGTAGCAAAGACACATTACTGCTCCCCCACAGGTCAAAAATAGAAGTTTGGATCTTGCGAGACAGATTTTTAACGCAACGAGAAATCTCGTGGCACGAGATCTGGTCACACCTCTATCCTCAAATGTGAACTGAGCTTAGTTTGAAACGGTGTGCACCAGTAAGCAGGTATCGTAATTGCTGTTTTCTGCGGGCCACTGGTTGCCATGCCTTCTTTCTTTGTAGCTTTGACTGGCACCATAATGCCAACTAAAGAGAGCCGGTGCTGTGGTCTCATCTAATTACTTAATTAGTCCCCCATTCTTCACTCACTCTGGTGTCATTCCAACCTCCCTACCTCCCTTGGATTTTCACATCTCAGTACATCTGAATGGCACCCCACTGCAACTGTGTCGCTGCCCTGCAGAGAGACTGAACTCTGCAGCCATACTGTCACCCTCACCCTATTTGAGGTCTCACCCCCATCTTCTACCTCTAACCTCATTATCAAGTCACCTGGGTCTCGCAGAGAGGCCTAAAGATCGGTGCAAACTCATTGGGGTAGAATAATTGTTACATTGCAAAAAAAGAAGATGGCCATTCATTTGATTACACTATTGTTTTTAATTACAAAGTCTTGAGAGACTTCTGCAGCGTGTGTGTTGGTGAGAAAGGGAAGAAAAAACACGTTGAGAAAGAAAGAAACAGGACACACAAAGATTTGTTCCATTAGACAAGGAAGGCTGTGAATAAAGATGACTGCCTCATCTATCAGCCTCCAAATAAAGAGCACTGTTTTACTGTTTAATGGCCACTCCACTGTGCTTCTATCACCCAAATGAGTCCAGCTGACATTTCCTCCTAAATCCCATTTAACACAGCAGCTAGCCTTATCTCCATATGGGGATTGAAGCCAGTAATTCTTGTTTGAATGTTGCAGCTACCCCGCAGAGAGTGGTGTCAAAAGCAGTTTGATCTTAATGAAACACCTGGGATTTGCATGTAGGAATGCAATAAAATTCACCATCCCTTTCCACGC
Organism: Larimichthys crocea; assembly: GCF_000972845.2. NCBI lineage: Eukaryota > Metazoa > Chordata > Actinopteri > Sciaenidae > Larimichthys > Larimichthys crocea. The sequence continues at coordinate 15,752,264 of NC_040017.1, read as the reverse complement.
TGTTAATATTAGTTCTCAGTGACCCCACTCATTCCTTTAATGCCTGTGCTAATGTGTGTACATTTAATGCCCAGTGGCAGCAAATGTGTTTACCAAAGCTCTCTTTTTAAGAGTTACTTTGTTGAATCCCTCCAGGTTTACAGTTTTTAACCTATTTATCCAGAATAGGGCTCTTGAGCACTGCAATGCCCTTTCTAAGTCAAATTAATGAATATCAAGTAATGTAAATTATACCTGTCTAGGCGTAAAAGGCCTCTCAGTGCCGTTAGTTGTAATTCTTTTGCCATGACTTGTTTTAGATATACTGCAAATGTGCAGTATGTAGGAGCCAATAGTATAGTATGAACTTTGCAGACAAGACTCACTTTTCAAAGGCCTTGTTACAATTAATTTTGCATTACTCTAGTTTTACAGTGTCTGTATTCTGGATCTCAGCCCAGGACAGGCAGATCATTTTATAATGCTTAAACCAACTGAACAACACAGGAATTCTTGTGCATTTTAATGACTACATCTCCTGGGCTACTGTCTGACAGCAATCACCGTGACCCAAATGTAAACACGACTTCAATTTTCTTCTCTGATGGAGAATGTATAGTCACCGTCTCGTCTGTTTTGCCTTATTGTTCAGGTTTATATAAAATAATTACCTCATCAGAATTACCTTATCAAGCAAGCAGCACTGTTTCTACATGTTATTTATCCCCTGCTCACCTTTTAATAAAGATTTGTCGACTTTAAGGAGCTTTTCTGCCTTTACAAAACAAAACAAATAGAGGTGGAACAATGAACAATTGGAATCTGTGTTACTTTGCTAATACAAACTATGCACGATTGTTCTAACCTCAACTAACTAACATTTACCATTAGACATACTTCTGCTTTATTTTTAATTGATCAAATTCTGATTAATGAACATGTAAGTAACCATGAGAGTAGTTTTCCATGCAACAGGAACGGCATACGTCTCCTGACCGTGTGGGTTTACTCATATTCTCCAGCCTGTTATCAGACAACTTATTTCATGTTTCTATCTAATATTCCAGCTAAATATTATTTATATCCAATAAAGCCTTTGAGTTGTGCAAAATTAGTAAGTTAAACTCAAGAAAAAACAGCAGACTTTAATATTACTTTGAATGAGATCATCTACGTGGTTATTTCATTATTTATTCATACACCCCAATTTAATTGGCTGTGTTTTGAAAAGTAGACCATGTCAATTGTGTGCATTTTGTGTTTTATAAGCTTTTAATAATTAAATGATTCTGTAATTCAAATAGCCAATGGCCAATGACGGAAATTGGTGAAAACTATTACTGAGACATAATCTGGCCTGAACAGTATTTGTTAAAGGACAAAACATCTGAGATAAATTATGTGTCTAAATTCGCAAACTCCTCAAACATCTGGACATTTTATTTTTTAATTATGGTAATGGAGGTGGCGACTACACGAAGCTCGTAGCAGTATAGGCAAATCGGGCACCATTAAGGTAGCCTTCATCTGGAGATGGTGAATTTTCTCTTTTATCTAAAAGTAGCACGGGGTTCATACACACAAACACATTTGTACAACTTACGGCACTATGGCAGCTGTTTATTATTAATTAGTGTTGTATTGGTGTGAAGGAACATACGCTTCGTAGGAAGATGAGTGAAAACTGGCCCAGTGAATGTTTGATTTAGATCCTCAGAGGTGTGTTGACCCAAGAAAATGTAATCTTGCTGAAAGGTCAAGCAGGTTTGCACTGGGGAAATAACAACTTTAATGTTGTTAATTGAGTTGTTCTTAATTTAGTGATCTTAAAAACCCAGGACTAATACACTAATAAGTGCAAAACACAAATTACATTTCTTATACTAATGCTGTTTGTTTGACTCTATGCTTCACACAGAGCTTGCATATAGAAACACATACACACAGTTTTTGTGCTAAATGTTGCAGTGGAGCTTGTTAACATTCATGCAGAGAGAGAGAGAGAGAGAGAAATGTGTTATGGGCATTAGTGCATTATCTCTCCCCTTGTGTTGGCCTGCATTAATGAGCTAATTGCTTTTAGCATGTAATTGCAATGTTAATTATAGCTGAACAGTAGTGGCACTATGTATCGATCGATTAAATGCAATTCAGGTCCCCCTGTCCTTATTAATGGCTGCGGCAACGTATCGCTTCATTCATCTCGTCCCATGAAAACAAGGATAACTGCAATTGTCGTGGGAAGAATAGATTACAGGTTGTGCTATTGGGTGCTCTCACCTTGCAACCCTGTCCCCTGTCTTAAGGATCTGATTAGATAAAACACTTCTCACACTCTCATCACAGTGGTGAGATGTGTGTTTTTTACCTGCTCTATTAGCTCTGCTAATAAAATACTGTCTATGTAGGATATACCGACTGCATCCCTGTCCTAAAATACTTTGGGTGACTTTTGATGATGGTGTTATGATGATCCATTCATTTTATTGATGCAAAAAACAATAGAGTAGTGACTTCACATTTACATTTAGTAGACGCTTATATCCAAAGCGACTTACAGAGAAGGGAACAATCAAGGTACAGTGCGATAAGAAAGTGTTAGTGCAGCAGTAAGTGCTGGGTAGATTTAGCATGTCCAGTTGTTGATAATGCTAAGAGAGGAGGAACTCTCTGAAGAGCAGGGTCTTCAGGAGTTTTTTAAAGGTAGAGATGGGTGCCCTGCTCTAATAGGAACTGGTAGTGCATTCCACCAACTTTACAGATACAAGAATTATAGAAACTAAGAGATGAAATACAAAAGGACAGACAAAGAAAATCAGAGTGGTGTACAGAGCTTAAAATATAAAGACATATAACAAGGATTAAAGTATAATCCTAATTATTTTAAGGCTATCATACTATGATTTAAATTAGTACAGCCTAATCAATGAATATTTCAGGGAAATCTGTTAATTGTGACATGTCTTTGTGCATTATTCTACGTGTATGGGGGCTATAATAATAATCCTAATTAGTCAGAATACTGTAAATGTAACAAAACTTTTCTTATTTATTTTGTATAAGCATTGTTGTGAATTCCACCACCATCATACAATCAAAAATGAAATGAAAGCAATGAAAGACCAAAATTAATAATAAATAATAATAAGTTAAAATAATTTAATAACTAAATACATCGTTACCCATCAAATTGGAATAAAATATTTTTACCTTTTCTCATGAAATGATTGTGACAACATGATTTATTCTTGATAGATAAAGTGTAAGTGTAATTATTCAAACTTTATGGGCAACAGTGTAGTTAAATTATGCAATTGAAATGAGTTCAGCTGCTGACACAAGTTCAAGCAAAGAGAAGCATTTACAATAGTCAGTTGTTGCAGTGTAGGGGTCCTGGCACGGTTTAAGAGCTGTCTGTTGTGGGGGTGGGTGACTGATGACTGAATCTTGAACCTGGAGGTGTAAAAACTAATTTATCCAAACAAATGTGATTTGGGGCGACCGACTAACCCCTGCCAACATATAAAAACTACTTTTGATCATTAGCTAGTGGGTTGTAGCAGCTCATGTAGCAATATCGTTTCCTACAATCTGTGGGTAGCCCACACGGTGTTATCACTTTCTGTTAAGCCCTGTAGGGGAACATTAGCTCAGTTTATTTCACATGATGCAAGCATTTTGATTGCATAGATCACACTGTGTGACTAGTTTATGTGCAATACCTGCAATTCTGTGTCTGTGGTCTCCAAAAAAAAAAAAAAAAAGCTGTCATTGCGATGTCTTTCCGTAAATAGGAGTCTTATAAGTTATTGGACCTCTGATTGGTGGGTCTTTGTGGATGACGGGTTGAGTAATGGTTGGATTTATAAGCTCAGAGTGTCAGGAAATGTGATGTGTAAGACGTATTTGAAGTTAAATCTTGAGATTTGTTCTGACTGTTCACAGTGGATTTTATTAAGCGCCCGCACATGCTGAGAATACAAGTATTTTGTGAGATAATTATCTTTCTGTCACCGGGCAAGCAACTAGATGAATGGTATATTTGATCAAGATTACCTAGCATTGTTGTGCAATGCATCATGGTAGATACAAAAAAGTGTACACACATTAATTGCAGCAACATCATCCCTCCCGTGCCGCTTACACGATGGTAGCAGCAGGTCTGTACATGTCCCAGCGGTCCCCATCTCCAACAGTACTGTAGCTCATTCATAACTCTTCTGCTGTGGTGACACTCTGATTAATGTGCCCAGGCATCAGCAAGCTGCCTATGCAAGGCAGAAGCAATGCACAGAGTCTATTTAACAAACAGCAAGAACTGTCATATCACTGTCCATGTCACCCTGTATCAGCCTTCATCTAGACCACAGGCTGCATTTCACCAGGGATGTAAAGAAACAGCTGTATTTGGAGTCATTGTGGATAGTTTGTACTCAGTCTTATCAATATTTCCTTACACTCTTGAGCCTCCCCCAGGCTTTTATTTATACACAAATTTAATGAGAGCACACAAAATAATGTTTAGAGCACATTTCCAGTCCACATGGATCTTTTCTGACTGCTAATAGTCACCCAAAACTCTCACAAAACCATTTAAAATTGAGTCTGTAAGGGCCAATGAAATTTGGTCCCTTTCTAGACTCTCTTAACAGCATAATGTCGAACTAATGATGATCTTTAGTCCTTAATGATATAATTGAATTCAGCTCAAAGGTTTAAATGGCATATTTGCATGTTTTCGAATGACTTTTGGATGATCACTTTACATTGTTACTCAGTGGAGTGATCACCACTTGTTTTCTTTTTTTCTTTTTTTCACACGTTGCAGTGCCTCATTGAGCAACTGGCACACATGCACACTGCTCTCTTTACTGCCATTAACCACATACCTGGGGTGCTTGGCCACAGTAATGATGCTTGACTCCAGCACCCACAGACTCTAACTTCCAGTGTCAACCATCAATCTAACCAACGAGAGTGCAGCTACAGCCCTTGTAGACACACTGTTGTGTCCTCTACTCATCACCCTGGATCAGATAGCTCTTTTGTTAAATTATATCTTATTTAATGCTTTTTTTCTTCTTCTTTGAGTGCTTGTGTGTTTCATTTCTCTGCGTGTGTGAACAGAGGGAGTGTGGTTGGGATTCATCACTGAAATGAGTTTGGTAATAAATGCTGATAATGGAAGCCCTTGGCAGTAAATAAGTGGAAAATGAAGAGACCAGTGGGGCCCACAAAGATCATTTATTCACTCCCCTTTCAAAAATTCTGCTCAGATTCTGCTTAGTCATGTCCTTACCTCATTCCCATGGAGTTGATTGGATCACAGCGGTTGTGGGTGGTTGTCAGCAGCTAACGTGATAGTGAAGTAAAGTGATGCTGCCGTTGATATCGAAAAAATACTGTTTGATATCTTCATTCCCCCGACTGTCAAACTTCATGCGCTGACTCCATCTCTGTTCTCCATTACTCTATTTTTGTTTTGACAGCGTTGATCGATTTTCAGGTTATATTAAAAAGAAAAAGTAATTTTTACGACCATCAGTGCCTTCATCACTCTGTTTTTTATACTCCGTAGGTGTAATCAATTCACAGAGCTGTTGTAAAGCGTTATAAAAACTGTGAGATATATAATAATAAAGCCAGTGCAGGTAATACATAAAACTCATAGTGAAAGATCACCTAGAATCATGATATTTATGTGTGAAATTTCACAGGCCCTGACTCTGTCTGTCCCTGTCAGAGGGTGAAAATGTATTCATCTCTGCAGTCACCCCATGAATTCTTTTTATAGTGAAGGAGGCAAATGATTTGAATGTCGAGAGGAATGCCTTAGCATGAGATATTACATGTGGCAGGGCAATTTCCATCCCGAGCAGGAGCAGTCCTTCCCGTCCAGTGTTTAATTTTCACATGTGATTGCAAAAGATTTTTCTAAGAGGCGCCTGGTGCTCAGACTCAGATTAGCTTCGGCAAATTGGCTCCTTTCCCATAAATAATCTGGTAAATATGGAGCAGTCACCACAATCGTACTTAAGTTGCATTTTATGCCTCCCCACATAATTTGAAACCATCGCCTTACCTATCACGTCTGACACGTCCTATGTGGCTGGAAGACAAGTAGTCAGACGCCTCATACCACATAAACCCTATTTGTTGGTGATTGCTTTAAGCACTCGTGTCATGAGTGGTTGATTTTCGAGTGATGAGCAGCATTCTTGGAGCAGGTGAATGTTGGCGGTTAAACATCCCAACCATCTGTACACCGACACCAGCAGCAGCCTCCATGCTGCAGTATGGCTCTATTTCATCCTTTCTCTCCCACCTCCTCCCCTCCTTCTCTTTGCTCTGACGGAGACAGGAAACAAGTCTCTGGGAAGCGAAGCTGCACAAAACCCACGACAGCATCTCATTATCCACTAAATAGCTCCAGATTAATTACAATGACAATGACAGATGGCATATTACTGGATCATTGAGATGGGACCCAGGAGAGGGACAGAAACATGCAGGTACATAACATGACTCTACGGCAGCCACACGTGTAATATACGCTGCTGTAAACCATCTGATGGACACTAGTTTTTACTGCACTATGACATATACAGTATAGTAACAATATCCAATATACATTTGAGGAGAGATGAAACATTATTACAGATTCTCTTTACACTTTCTCTGCACAGCATGTGTCACAAAACACCATCTCAGCCATTCAGGACTTCAGTCAGGATTGCTCTGAACAAAGTATGCAGTAGAGTAAGAGCTATTTTTTTATCCAGTTCTGGACATATTTTCTTTCTTTTCCAATATTTCAGAGGCCACTGTTCATAATTAGCAGCTCTTTCCTGTTTCCTAACAATTTTACTCTACTGATTTATTATTAGGAGCATATTCCAGGCTTTTCTTGCCCCAACAGGATCCTATGTACTGTAAACCAGCTGCATCCATATGACGTAGAACAACTTTTAGAGATGAGGGGACACATCCTGTCAAGACTTTCTAATATTTGCTGGACCGCTGCACTGTTTTATTATGGTGACCATCAAAGGTCAGCTCACTTGTCGTCTTTGCCCTCGACAAAGTAATGTTCATTTGACTGTTCGTCTAAAAACTCCTTGACTCTGATCCTCCGCTCTTAACTCGCCACTCCGTTCTGTTGAGCATCTCACTAAGGCATCGCTGAATTACAATTCACGTAAGTGTGCTCTAAAAAGCACCCTACATTTATTCACCCGCTGAGCAGCACTTGTCAAAAAGAGTAGTTGCTGATAAATGAGAGCGAGAGAGAGAGAGACAGAGAGAGAGAGAGAGAGGAGGGTTTTTTTTTGTTTCAAAACTTAACTGCATGAAGTGATCCTAAGAAGTATCAAATTTAAGAAATCATCAAAAATTACATCTAAATGTAACAGTACTACATCGTTCCAGAGATAATGTTCTACTTTCTTAAGTTCACAAAACACACTGTCAGCAGTTGTAATAGTGGCTTTATTTCTAGGGTAGATAGATAAAAATAAAACACATTTCGTTTAAAAAAAAGAAGGAGAGAAAACCTTGGACTCCAGTTTAATCATCTAGAACTGAAAACGTGTGATAACATTGATAGACCAAACGTTTCACACCCGTATTGTTCAGGAATCTTTGATGTGTCATGACGTGCAGTTACTAAAGTGTGATTGCAGAGAAGTTCTTAAAGTAGGCACTGTAGGAAAATCATCGGAAACACATAATGTTACCGTTCACCTGCGACCTGTTTACTGTATCCACTCTGGTTTGTGAATTCCGTGTTCAAGAACACATAGAAACCAAGCAACATGGCAATCGTTTCCCCATTCAGCATAGCGGACAAATAGACATTCCACAACTTTATTTGGTGAAATTATTTGGCATGTCTAAAGTAATGGATTTTCATGTGTATGTGTACAAAAACCCAGATACATGAAGACAGTGAAGGTAGGGGGAAGAAAGCAATGCATTGTAAGAACCCCATAGCATGTTCACAGTAAATGACAAGGGATTGTGTGAATGTGGCTTTTTGTAAAGCCCAAACAGTCACAATACAGACAAATACCACAGAGGAGCAGGTAGGTGTGCATGCAGAGTGTGTACAGGTTTAGTGATAGTGATAGTGATAGACCTCGTCTTTGAACTGCGTTAAAGTTCCAGCATGTTGTCCTGCTGCTACAACATGCATGTAGCTGAAATAGAAGAGATTGTACCACACATGAATAGGACTTGCACTTGATTTATTATGAGACTGCTGACAACATGACCAAGGCTTGAGCAGGTCCTGGAGCTCTGCAGGACAGCCGCAGTAATGCGACCTGGGTCCTGTGGTGAGAGGTGGATTTGGGATTGTGGAGGGTACACATGCATTGAGAGACAGTCATGGTATGAAGGACAGGCTGGACCAGAGCGAATGGTGCAAATGAACCTGGTTTAGACTTCAGTAAGCTTCCAATTGTTTTCACTTAAGGGCCTGTTTTAGTGCTTGTGTTTCTTAATCACGGTTCATTTCACTATGGAGTGAAGAGAGCCAGAGGTCAGTCACCTCTTGTGAGTTTACAGTAGCTCATTGATGTCAAACAATCAATATATTAAGTACTCATGAAAACTCAAGCGTTCTGTCTTTGTTTGGTTGTGACAGCAGTGATATTCAATAGCGAAACTTTGGAATACTATTGTACATAAATGGGTCATCAGTCTTCCACATCACATAATGTGTTTTAAACAAAGTGCTGTTGTAAAGGAAAATGTAGATACTCTGTGTATATTATGTTCATATTGCACTCGCAGCTTGGCCTTATTGCAACAGCACAACTACACATAAGTGTAGCACACTGCTTTACTCATTTCCATGCCATTATCTGTTCTCTGGGCAGCCACTTAAAATCCTCATAACACTTATTTTGCTGTGAGCAGTTTTTGTGTCGTGGCTGTCATAAGGTTCTTCTCAGTATAAAAACAAATAAAAGAAGTCACGGTTGAGATTAACTTCTCTCTATCACTGAGAATTATTTTTTGAATATGAGTATGACGGCTTTAATATATATGTATGTGTGTGTGTGTGTGTGTGTGTGTGTGTATATATATATAATTAGTAAACTGTTTATTTTTCCTCAACTCCATATTTTGTTTTAAAACTATAATGCTACATAAACATGGATAAGTGACAACTTTTTTTTTCAACATTGTGTGAGTGGAACAGTGGGACGTGTCACGATTCAGTCCTTCACACTTCATTGGTGCTTGTGTTTGCTAAATGAAAAATAAACACGGCATGGTAAACACACAGCGATCAAGATGATAGCCCTTGTCACATCACAAAGAGAGGTGTTTATGGCTCTTTTTGTTAGGTTTTCATCTCTGTAACCCACCCAGCTTGCTTTTCCCGTCTTTCTTTGCCTTTCACATTGTTACCAACTGCTTTAAGGTGAAATGTGTGACTTTAGTAGATGAAAGCGTTTATTGACTTTGACTAGTTCTAGCAGTAGGAGCGTAAGCCTGTCCATTTAAATACCTCCGTCCTCATGGGACCAAGAGTATTTTCCACATCATAGACACTATATAGACTGGGGGCTGCTGGTGGCTACCATTAAATCCAGTTGGATATAGATTCAGATTAGGCTACACTTAGCTTTGAAACCGAAAGACCTTAACTGCTGCAAAATAATTTAGGAAAGCAGGTAACAGTATTCAGGAAGGTGCTGTGTCCAGACAAGCCGAAAGCTCTGTACTCTTTCTTCATGCTGTTACCATTTCCATCCACATGAGGTGGTTTGAAATGATGTTTAGACCAGAGTGAAGATACTAAAAGTGTAGACGGTTGTAAATAAACAGCAGTTGTTCGAGAAGACCACAGTGAAACTGTACTGTTGTTTGTCTGCTGTCAATTTCAGTGTGTTAAAATACAAACTTGGAGTAAAACACATTACTCCCAGTGAGCTCACTCTGTCTTGAAGAGTTATTTGGTTATGTCGACCTAGACAGGTGCAAATCGATAAGCACATCAACTTTTAGGAGAGTTTGCCAGCAGTGATGATGGTGCTGGTTTTGCGGTGTACAATAAGTCCACTGCACAGATGGGTTTATTAAAGATATATTCATTACAAACACTATAAATACCACCTTCAGATTCAGTGAAGATTGTTCAGAATTTTCTGTTATTGCCATTGTTACAGTTTAGATTTGCATAGATCATTCAAATACATAGATATAAGCTATTCAACATAGATCCATAAGCCGAACTTAAACTTAAAAAAAACACTGTTACTTGTATTAACTACTGATGTGTGCTGCAGTGTGCTTCTCTTTGAACTGTGGCCACATCTTAAAGGTAAGTACAATAATCTAATTGTCTCAATTCTCTTGGTCTCTTGAGTCCTAAATAAAATATCTGGTTCATTTTGCCTTTCTAAATGTTCAGCTTTTTTCACAAATGACTTCATTACGTCAGCTGTCTGCTATATTGTGCTGAGCAGGTAGCATATATTTAGCTCACTCATTGTTTTGAGTTCATTGATTCCAGTAAAAAAACCAAAGCAATAAGCTGAAAGTCCATTGAGTTTGTTATTTTTGCTATGCTGTAGTTATAGCTGTACTTTAGATTAAATTTACAGGTTTATATGTTGTCTATTTACTGGAATACAAAATATATAAAGATATGTCTGTTGAAAGAATGAGAGACTCGGTTATTAATAATCATTATTGGTCATTGACAAACAGAAACATAGGCCTGAATTAGAAGTCATTTTGGTTTGCTCTTTAAATTGTGTATGAAAAAAATGCCTCTATGTGGTACGGCAGGTAGAAAAGTATAAATCAGTCTCAAATCTATGATGCAGAATGATTCACTGCCACTCTTATAGGAGCTTATAAGTGGATTTCTTTTCAGCTCAGTAAAACGCATCTGCATTAGAACACTCAATTTGACTCCAAGGTCAGCTTTTATATTTTGTGGTGGTGACTCTTGCGACTTCTACTGTAACTTCATCCTTCAGACATCATCATCTTTTCTGTCCAAGGCTGCATAACAGACCTCTTTTCAAATAGTCAAAAACATGCAGGACTGGCAAGGGCATATGAACTTGTGGAGGAATCTGAAGTGTCGGTGTGTGACGGCACAGCACAATATGAGCGGCAATGGTTTCAGCTATATTTGAAGGTCATTCTGGTCTCAATACGTGTGTACAAAAATGGTTTTTATTATGCTGTTAGCGACTGAATTGAATTGCAGTCGATGAAGTCACAGCACGCATTCAGGCATTCAGTGATTTTCCTAAACATTGTCATTTATAATAAACGCTTTATTTCCTGGATGTGTATGTTGTTTGTTGTTTATCATATGCTGTGTCCCTCACACACACAAACAACAATCGCAGCTTTAACATTTCGACTTACTGCTGTTTCACCTGCATTATCAGCCATCTTCATTTTTATTCTCTGGCAGGCTGGACAGCTGTTGTTCTCTTCTGTTGTTTTCTCCACTGTGACGTCAGGTAATGGCTCCACAAAGTGCAACTGGCTTTCTGGGTAAACAATACAGAACCTGAAATATGTCAAGATGAAATCTTGGAGGCATGTGGTGTTTGCTTTAGGTGCAATCTGCCATTGGATGCTTTTTTGTTTTTGTATTTAGTCGGGTATGCTTTCCCTGTGACATAATATTTAGTTTGGAGGCACATAGAGGTAAAGGGATTGAGTGTGTTGTCAAGCGTTGGTTGCTTTATTTATGTAGGTACGTTTTTATTGATGTCCTTCTATTGTATGTGGATGCGCTACATTTTTTACTGTGATGTGCATCTGTGCCTGGGATCTGCCTCTCATCCAGAATTAAGCTTCTGCAGAATGTTCATTACAGCTGGCATACAACCTGGAGGCATTTTCATTTACTTTCTTCTTAATGAACTTGTCACTCTGCTTTGTGATTAACCTCCATTTACAGAGTAACAGGTACAGATCTTGTATGTTATCAGTGCTGGTCATCTCCTCATTAACACTGTAAAGTATGTTTAATGTTTGTCTGGAGATGGATGGACAGTGAAACTACTGCATCTAAGGCAAGATAAAGGAATATAATTCCTTTTTTTGTATTTTCAGTCAAGTAAAACAAGACTTATGCCCAAAGAAATCTAATGCATTGTTACTTGGGACTAATTGTACGTCATAAATGGGGCACAATTCTTCACCATCTGTCAGGGATATGGTTTAGTATAAAATTATAATTAACATATTATTTGGATTGACTAACATTAAGATCATGGTCAAAATAGACGAGACTTGTTTATGATGCCATAACTTTTAATCTCAATATTGCAGGCAGCTCGTCTCTAGTAACTGAAAAATATTACTACACGCTCTTTGAATGAGTGCAGTGCTGCTGCAGTGTACACTTCAATCCTGTTCCAGTGACAACATATTGGACAGTATCCAATAACATAGATATTAACGGGCACTTTAAGTACAGAGAGAGTATGAATGACACAATGAAAGTGAGGAGAGTGTAGGAGAGAGCCAAGTGTGTGTGTGTGAAACAGAAGGTTGCGTTGACCGCTTTGAATACCATGTCTGACCAGCCACTGCTGGAGGAGCAGAAACAAACTATACATATCTTTAAATCTCACATTTATTGTTCATTTGTAGATTTTACATATCTCCACAATTTAAATCAACTGCCAGTTTTCTATCCAGGAGCGACTGTTGTTGTTAGTGTGATGTCACGGTGATTAGGTCTATTAAAACCATCAGAGATTGAGAATATCCTATTTAAGATTGATTTGGCACACAGACATAGCTATTAGTCAAACACATTATCCTGCCCTTGTGAGCCGGCCAAGAAAAAGTGTGTTTGGGTTGAGCTTATGGGACACAGTTGCGGCTGATCACAGCAAATTCTGTGAATGTATGCTGAAGAAAGATAAAAGTCACCGTGCAATCTCATCCTCCTTTCTTGATAACGGACAGCTGTGATGGACCCATTTCAATAATGGCATCCATCTACTTGAGCTTATGCAAATGCGGGAAAATGAAACATAGGACATTTCAGGCAAAATAATTATTTGTTCTGAAGAGCGGGACCATTTATCACATATAACTTGATGGAGTGGCTGCGAAAGACTTGGAGAGGTGGAGATTCCAATGAATTTCATTTGTGGGGCAGTCAGCAGAACGCCTCCACATCCGACGTTGGAAAATTTTCAGAGATTGTACAGACAGTTTTTAAATTTCAAACAGGATGGCAAAGGCAGAGTGCCATTATCTCATTCAATGCAATTACTGTGGTGGATTTGCTCATGGAAGATTTTCTTTTATCATGTTTATTCAAATGTTTATGTTAATACTTGCATGCAGGTTTAAGCATGTTCTTTTTTTTTGCTGTGTACGTTCTGTGTGTGGGTGGATGGTTGAAGTCTGCAAACTTGAAAGGAAAATTGTTCGTGTTTTGGAAGTTCTAGGCTGTGATTGATTTTGAAAGCCTTCACATGAATTCCTGTGCTTTTAATCCTCAAAACATCCATTTTAAAAAATGAACAAGAAATATGGCATGAGAGGCTGAAGAGTAGAAATGAGAAACAGAAGGGCTCTCTCATGTTGTGAACACTTCAAGCTAATAAATATGATGGAGACAGTTGCATTGATTTGCTTGTGTAGGTTGGTCAGAGCTGTGTTTCAGCATGAGATATCAGTCTAGAGAATGGGAGAAATTATAACGGTTCCAGTTACTTGGTTTAATTTCTTCCTTCATCAGCACTTTGAAGTTAAGATGGACCATCCTTGGCCTCACACCATTGGCAGTTTCTCATTCCCACACACACACACACACACACTGACCATTACCATAACAATGTTAGCACTGTCTGTCCGGCCTTGCTTTCATAATTAGAAATCGGACCATGCTCCTAGTTCACAAATTCCCCACTCAACCACTGTTGCTTGGGGCCACCTCCCTATTTGGATGATGGCTGATTAAATTCAAGTCACTGACTCGTTGCAACGGCTGTAACAGAGGAAAGGATGGAAGAGCAGAGGAGACAAGCAAGGGGGAGTGTTGCTGGGAGAATGGGCTCGGAGTGTGATGGCTGTCTCTCTCTGGGTGTCATTCCCTTTAATCACTAAAGTAGGGCTCTGAAGAAGCAAACGCTGCTGTTTCAGTCTGCAGAGGAAGGACTTAATTCATGTTTTGTGGATTTTTATTTTATGCTGTCTACAAAGCGTAGGTGGAAATCATCCCTGTTTTTGAAGACGTGACAACTGATGCCCTCAGGCTCTGTGCCGGGCATGTGTCCTTTACCATGTGTGCCAGTTAAAGCAGGTGTTTTTAGATGTCCTGCTGTATTGAGGGGACACAGTAGATGTCACAGCCCATAACAGCTGCCCTTAAGGTGAACAGGAAAGATGTCACTTTCATATATACTATGTTAACTGCTGAGTTGAGGCAGTTTCCTGTCTAAAAAAAGAAAATACTCACACATATATAGTAAACTGGACAAACATGAGATGTACCAAGTACAGAAAGTTACAATTTAAATACAATGTTGATCATGTTAACATCTAAATAGTGCAAAACATGAGCCGAGAATTCAGGGGATCACCAAAGTCATTAGGATTGATCCTTTGGGAACCATCATGTCAAAATTTTGGACTGGTCTGTCAAATAGGTATTTCACAGGATAAAAGTCATAAGGACTCATCTTCCTTGGCACCATGGATATTTATACCGGATTTCATAGCAATCCACCCAATAGGTGTTGAGATTTTCATTCTGGACCAAAGTGGTGGACCCACTTACAGCTGAAAACTAACCTCCGTGAGTAGATGATGGAGTTATGGGCTAAGAAACAGCTGGCCCCAGTGATGCAGTGCATACTTGAAGGGAAGATGAGCACAAGGTGCTGCTCACCAAACCATGATGGTAAAAGCACTAGGTTGGCCCAGCGTGTGGCTGCCCTGATTGAGGCCTCAGATCAGCTCTACCCTGGTGTACATAGCAGGAGATGACTTGCTATCTCCGGGAGAAAGTGAACAATGGAGACAACCGCACTCCAACTTGGAAAGCAAATAAAAAGCATTTTCCTTTTGTGTCAGATTACACAGAAATAGCTGTGTATGCCAGCCACCTGCATGGTCTTTTTATGTCTGTACGTGCCTGTTTTTCTCTCTCTCTTTTAAAAAATGTAATACAGTTTTAAGCCAACACAAGCTGCTATGTGGACATTCACTAGATCTACATTTTGTGTGTCAGCATTCATTAATCTGCTTTGTTTAAGTCTGCTCGCCTCTGTAACAGGTTCACTGCAGTAAGGTGTAAAAGACCAAATCTAGTGAAAATACAAAGACTGACATGCCTCCAAAATAAAACACCCCCTGCTGCAGCTGTATAAATACATGTCTGCCTTCTGTATTTTCTTCATCATTTCAAACTACGTTCTTGTAAACATAAATCTACCAGCGTTAAAATTCAGTGCACATCTGTTATCTCCTGCTGATCAAATTCGTCATTCATGCCTGCTGCCGTGTTATTGATCTTTTTTCTGTCTGCCTTTGTCGGTAGTCGGTTTTACTGTGGATATTAAACACAGCTGCTTCGATTGAATCAGTAGTGTGCCTTTAAGATATGTTAAGAGGTGGTTGTAGTGTAAGCTGAAACATTCATTAACTTTGTGTTGTGTTTTATCTGTTACTCCAACACTAATTTCCTGTACATGGTTCGCCCATACAAATATCCTGACCCATAACCCTCATTTGTATTTCTGGTGGATCAATAAAAGGGTGTTGGTTACAAGTTGACAAAAACAGGAAATGAGCCCAGAAATGTCTTTACACATTATTTTTTTGTTTGCTTGTGCCGTAGGCACCAACATTATGCCGACTTTGAGCTGCTCACAGGCTTCTCTTGTGAATTCAGACTTCATTTTTGCAGGAGGTAAATCAATTACTACCAGACAATGTGCAATTGAGATGATCAAATTAGTGGGGAGGCTGAGGGAAGATGGGATTCATAAAGGGGTGGGTGGGATAGAAAGAAATTGTCTACATCAAAAGATGAAATGGGAATCCTGGCTAGGGAAAGCAGGTGATGTTTGAAAGGAGAAAGGGATTCATTTAGACAGAAAGAGACAGATCAGGAGTCAGTCCATCCGGCTCCTGAGTCCCATTTTTGTCTACAAAATGATGTCTGCCCGGTGATCAGCTTGAACTACCATTTTGTTTCAGCCCATTCATTAAGCCGGATGTTGTGTTCATCATAATTGATTTCTTGTTGGGTCACGTGCTAATGATGAGTTAGGTTTGCCCGAGCTAACTATGAACGGACTAGACCAATTTATAGATGATGAGATGTTGGCTGTAAATTATAGGTCTATAACAAAGATAATATTACACCTTCTTGCAAATGGACTTGTTTTGTCATTAGTATTCATTGTGAAAGAGAGTAGTTTGCTGTCAACATTGGTGGAGACCCAACAATTATATACAGTAATATTTATTTATATTTCGGAAGTTAAAGTTTAATTCTATTTCCTCTTGTCAAGTTTATAACTACAGCTTTTAGGGTTTTTTTGTTTTGTTTTTTCAAATTTTGCTAGTGAATGTACCAGTATTTTTACTGCAGTGACATTTCTGACTGCATGGAAATGACTGAAAACAGCCTCTTTAATCATTAAAGAAAACAGTTATACATGAATACTGTACAACACACAATGAACAATCACTTGGAAATCTGCTTTGATCAACATCATTTTAAGGGTAATATGGTCTACAGGGACCAGTAGAAGTGGAGTGAAATGTCCATGCAGATATCTAAATCAGGGAAAATTTATTTGTTCAGGAGGGTGGTGGTTGGTGGGTACATAAATTATGCATACAAGCAGATTCGGATGAACTCAGAGCCAATCTACAAATCGGTACTTTCCATGTAGCATTTTTCTTGTCCACAAAGTAGCTGGGATTAAGCACTTTTGCGATTAAATATAAAAATGATATAAAACTATATACACAAGGTTATGGGTTCGAAATCAAAGAATAATTTATTAATCAGAGCCTCACACTCAAGAGTGTAACACTAGCAGAGCGAATTTATGTCAAAATCAGTAGGAGGAAGCACATAGTTTGCTCATATTGGTAATAATAATTCTGTCCTTCCAAAATATTTGAAGGGACATATCCCTGCTGTCCATATGTAAACATAGCCCCTTGGCACTGCACAGCTGTATTATATATGAGAACATATGGACTTCATATTAGCAGATGTTACCAGTTGTCCTCATCAGTACAGTCTCATTTACAGCCAACAGCCAAGTGGTTACAATGGTCATTCATTTGTGCAGTATAAAACAAGATCTTATGTATTTATAATATTTTAGTGTCATTCAAAGGAAGAAAGGGGGTCTTTGGGGGAATACTTGAAATGCTCCTGGCTGAAGGGGCGTGTTACTGTGTGAATTTGATTCACAGCTGCTAGCAGGCCACCAGAGAGCTGATATTGAACCGAAGGGAGCAAGACACAAAGTAAACAATGAGCAGACAGCGTGTTGTTAGCGGTGATTTTTTTAAGATTAAGGACAACGCTTGCATCTAACTGGACTGAAGTGACATTTGCAAGTACGTTTAAATGCTGTGTAATGTGCTGCAGCTGAGCAGGTAATCAGCTATCTAGTCTGCAAACTGCATGTTTGTTTGCTCATTCAGCGAGCTTAGAGGAGTAGGAGACTTAACAGGAAATCTAATCCAAGTTGTTGTTCAAAGTCTGAGGCTCTTGTGTTGTGCAGCTGCTGTCTGGCTCAACATGCCGTCTGCTGTGCCTGTGATAGAGCGGTGACATCACCACTTTAAGCAAGATTTGATTAGCTGTATCTAAATAAGGTCTAGATCTATGTAAACTGATACCAGAACTGTATTTAAACCCATTATTGCAAATCTAGATGGTGGGTAAGGAAACCAAAAAAAATACAGAAATAATTTTCTTTCTTAAAGGAGAACACAAGTGATTTACAGAGCAGTTATGCATTATTTAGAACAGAAAAATGTAATTGAACTTCAGCTGGACTTAAAAATAAACCTGATACAGTTTCGTCAAATGGCTGGAGCTGTGATGAATGGAAAATAAAATTCCTTGAAAAAGTCATTGTGGGATCAATGGTTTCCTGTAACAGTAACTGTATTTAGAGATGCACTCATGATTGAGTCATTGAAAAGTTCAGAAATGGCGGATAATGATAAGAGAAAGCGTGGTAGAAAAATCTTCTACTGAGACCACAGTTAATTGCTAATGGATGATTTTGCAATGTATTGTTGCGCAGAAATGACTGGCACACCTCATCTTAGACTCTTTTTCACAAGGACACTTTTGATGTTCATGTGGTAAAAAGCTTGAGCATTGGTTGTTTTTTGTTGTTTTTTTTTTTTTAAAAATCTGTGTTTTTGGTATTATGAGTCAAAGTGTTGTTTTGTTTTGACGTTTTAATTTAATTTTACATTTGTTTTTCGCAAATGAATTTTAACTTTTCCTACAGAGAACTGAGATTTATTACATAATAAAGTACAGCAGTTGCACGTCACAGATCAATAGATTTGTATGTTCCTGTGTATCTACATCACAAAGAGAGAAACAACCCCTTTTACTCTATTTTCATCAAATGAAAAGATCTCAAGGTCGCATGGAGATCAAAGCTCGAAATTGAAGTATGAATCAAACAGATTATCTGTCTGTAGTGATGATCTCATGATCACGATGGATCAAAGGCATGGATACAGGATCATCAGTGAAACAAAACAACAGATGTATAATTGCACTTAAAAACACATTTTCATTAACACACTTCATCAACGCCATTGCTTTTTAGCTAAGATTAGGCCATAAAATTAAAGCCTGAAGGTTCAAATCATAATTAAGATGATGGTTTGTGGTGGTAAGAGGACAAGATTACCAAAAAAGATAAGGTTCATGAAAATTTAATGAAATAAAATGAAATGAATAGATCAAATATTGCACCCTGAAGCCCTTATGATATTGTCTTTCTACAGCGATCATTGATTTCTCTGGAAAGTTCAAAGAAAATGAAGAAAATATTTGAGTTAACACTGAAACTGCCAGTTATTTTTAAACATTTGTTTAAAATACAAAGTTAATGAATTGTGGACAAGTTGAACTTTATAGAAATATACAATAAATATATATAACTGTTGCTTTTGCTCACAAATGTAGCCCTACTATTATTCCCTGTTAAAAAGACATTGGTTATGAATTGTTGATATTATGTAATAAAATTATTACTGTGTGGTCCTAAGAGTATTTGGAAACCGAGCTGTCCTTGAGCTGCCACGTGCCGCGTGGGTGTGTGTGTGCATCTGTGCGTGCATTTGTGATTGTGTTGATTTGATTTACAACCTCACGCCAAAGCAAATGCAGGAGCCTTTTGACATTAAAAACGTTTTATGTATTCATAAATTAAACTGAGAATTCACTGCAGGCACTCACTCTAGGCCCTTCCTCAATGTCAGCTTGTCTTCATGGTCAAGCGTCTCATCAAAGAGCCATTAGTGTGTGTTGTCATCCGTGTGCGTCAAACCGCGCATGGCTGCATGTGGTAGGCGAACAAGTTGGGAAATAAACAGACTGCAACACTAAACTGGAAACACCTGGAGCCTTGAATATGAGACAGGCTTGGGTCAATAGAGGGGATGGATACTTTATGAAGCGCTGAGTGCACCCAGCTCATAATCATCACAGAAGTGTGTAATTTAGCTTATGGCACACAAAGATGCTAATGAATCATAACTTATGAGAGAGGAGAGATGAGGCTGGAAGGAAGCAAGGTAGAAGATAATGAAATCTATTAACAAGAACAATTGAAATTAACTCCAGTCACATTTTTTTTCATTGGTTCATACTTATATACTTATATAAAACAGTCTCTCAATAGAAACAATATATATCAATCCAAGATATTGGATGTAATATTTTCAAAATGTTGGGGAAAATGTGAAATAGAAAAAAAATATGTTAATTGCGTTAATAGAGAATGAGCTTAATAATACATTATATATGATAGATATTGCGGAGTAGGTTTGTGAACTCACAGAGGTTAACTGTAACAACTGTCTGAGGAGGATTTTATATGATGCATGTAAGATGTCAATGATTTCTCTTCTCACAGTGAAGCTTGTGTTCTGCAGACGTGTTGTCACTGGAGAGATTCCAGAAACACAGTACATACACCTAGGCTGGAAACACTTTGGATGTGAAAGATAGTTACATCTCTGTCAAGCTAAACCTTAAGCTGACATGACATATTGATGGGAGAAAGATTGCCATTCCGCTTCTGAAGACGGCACCTTTCTGTGTGAACAGTAGCATAGGTCATTTTTCTGGTTTGTAAAAACAAGATTGGTTTCGTATGATTGTCATAACTCGGCTGTCAGTGGTAGATATGAGAAGGGAATTCGAATTTGAATCATTCTCAGGTCGAGTTTGTTTGATTTTACAGCCCATTGACATGACAGTTGTCGGCAGTGTTGTCATCAGCAGGATTTCCTAACAGAACACATTTCATTCTAGAAGAAGCACTGTGTGACGTCGGCTTTCGTGGAATCTGTGGTAAATTATGCGTATGCCTGTTGTACCCCCAGGGAGGAATATTGTACTCTGGGTCATGCATTATAAATGAAGATGAACAACTGTAGGATAGGCAAACACCTGCCGTCCTCAGGTAAGGTTAAAACCCAACAGGATTCAAAGTCATGTTGCTTTCGTAATTCTGGCCACCCAGGGGATGCCAGCAAGGACACCACCAGTGTGGATGTCTGCCTTCACTGTTTAATATCACTCTCAGGCGGCCTGGATTTAATAATTCTCTGAAATCCTTCCCTTCTGGCAGACAGTAAACATAAGACCTACCTCATCACTTTCTTGAATGTCCATAGCATTGCATCAGTAAATTTCGTGGAAATAACTCATCTTCAGTGTTGTCATATCTGGATGTCTTTTCAGGCTCCCCACTGTTTGGTACCTCTCCACGGTGCTCCATTACCAAATCTGTTTCTTTTCCTTCTCTTGAATGTTGTCAAATTCAAGGTCAGTTTTGTCCTCTTAAGTCTCACCTTTGGGTCACAGTGAGCAAATGGGGCATCTTTGTTGGCCATGAGAGAGTGAGTGAGACAGAGAGAAACAGTGGGAGAGAGTGTGTGTGCAGCTGCTCGTTGGTGTGTCTAGTGCAGAACTGATTTAAGGCCCCAGGCCACAGGAAGAAGGCTACTCTACACTCCAGGCACGTCCCCGAAACCAGCAGCAGAGGAAGCACTATTGCCATTCAGCAACGTCGACTGAAGACACCTAAATGAGTCTGTTCTGTCCTGCATTGCCCAACATGGCAGTCCGCCACTTACTCAACTTCTCTAGCCCCCCGCTGATATTTCTCTCTTCTCTCTTCCAGTTCATCCTTTTCTTTCTCTGCCTCGTGCAGTCCATCAGTCTCACATCTCAACCTTCAATCTTAGCATATCACACTCCCCCACACTTGTGCGTGAGAGCCTTGTTTGCCCATGCATTTTATCTTTCTGTCACCTCTACATTCACAGCCACTCGTGTCCAGCTTTTTATGATCTTGCTGTTTTCTGTACTTTTATTGCAAAGTCCAAACCAGAGATGTTGACCTCATGTGATCAGAAACCGTTAAAGGGTCTGCAGATGCGTAGCTTTCACAGTATTAAACGTATTAATGTAACTCCTGCTTTGCTATTCAAGGCATATGACATGAACGTAAAAGCCCTGTGTGTGTGTGTGTGTGTGTGTGTGTGTGTGTGTGTGTGGTAACTTACATGCATGATTCTCTGATATCAGGCTGGAATGTCTGTGATAAAGTTTTAGTATTTTTGTTCAGAAATGCCTAGTTAATTCTGCTTTTAGCTCATTAGGAATCTTTACACCACATTATATCTGTGACCTGACTCTGTAGTAAGGTCACACTTGTCAATCATAATATCTTCCACTGTCTAGTCAAGTTACAGAGATGCATAAAATGAAGTGTAATGAAGTGTATCTTGCTGAAATGAAAAAGTACTACTCTGTGTATATGGGACCATAGAAACGAAACTAGTTTCAAGTCTAACCCCATTTCCTCTACACCATCTGAAAATGATTCCATTTTTAGTTTTACTTACTTTCACCCAACATCCATTTGTACTCTGTTTCTGTCTGCTTTTTTTATAGCTTTTTTCTTTCCCTACCTTTCCATGATCTCTCTTTGTTTCGCTCTCTGTGCACCTTTTCTGTTCCTTGCGAATGTGGCTGTGCCCATTTTTAGCTAAAGGATTTTTATTCAGTGTTGGTTTTCAACAAAAATACTCAAATTTGTCAGTGAAAATGTTAAACATGTTCCCGCGGCTAGAGTAGTAAACAATAACAGGATTAGGGCTTTGTTTTGATTTAAAACAGTTTGCCTGTATAAAAATCATATTTCATTTTTATTAACTTCTGTGTGGGTTTGTGGAGAAAATGTTGAGGATTTGTTTCCTCGTGGCTGTATATTTGTGCTGTAACTGTACACAACTTTTCACCTTATGTACCTTTTGCCACCTTGGGGTTGATGGAGGAGGATCGAGGTGGGTTAGTATCGGGGACGGTGTGATGACAGCTCGTGAATTCTAAAAGCTTTATCGTTCCCCTGCAGCCTGCCTAGACAGCTCACTGCTGACTCTCATCTCCCTTGTGTGTTGCATTGAATATGGCTCTCCAATTGGGGTCATGGCACAGACTGATAGGAAGCCATATTCCTTCATAACTGGAGGCAAAGTTCAGCATTAAAAACAGCACCAGAGAGATGGCAGGTCTGAACACTAGCTGACTGACAGACCCAAGACATCCTCACATACAAACATTAGCACACCGGGATTGCAATGGTAAAGTGTGTCTCTCTCTCCAAATTCCCTTCTGTAAAGTAATCCAATGATGTGGCCCCTTCAGGGAGATTCTCCCTTGTGCATTTTTTTTCTTTTGGCAATTAGAGCCTCAGTTTCAGCTCATCTTAGCATTTTTAACCCAACTGTGTCACCCTTTTTCTCCAGCTGACAAAACAATCCCATCTCAAGATCCATTCAAGGTCCACTATATATGATTTAGGGAGCTGTCTTTACAGAATATGGCAGGAATGGAATATAATATCCATAACTACGTTTTCCTTAGTGTCTCCTGAAATCACCTGATCACCTGAAAATATTGAATTATTATGTTTTTATTACCTTAGAATGAGCCTTTTATATCTACAGATGCCGTGGGTCCTCTTCCATGAAATTTGTCATGTTGAACCATGTTTCTCCAGCAGCCCAGAATAAAGAACCAATCACTGGCTCAAATTATGCCGCCATGCAGTTTTTGTGAGCACCGTAGTTTCTTCTTCATGGGGTGGAATGGCTGAGCAATTGGAGGCACACTGCTACAGGCCACTAAATCCTACACACTGGTCCTTTAAGTAGCTGTTGATTATATCAAGCAGCTCTTATAGGCAGAAAATATACATGTCAAACACACTGTTATATGGCACAAACCCTCATTTTGTTTATTCCTGGCTACTGTACTGAAACATAGCGGGTCAACTCTGTGGAAGAGGACCCACTGTGTTTTTAAATATTAGAGGCTCACTCTCATGGAACAAAAACACAATGTTTATTATTTTCAGGTGGTTATACACAAATGAAAACACATTTATTCTATTCAATTCCTGCCATATAGTGTCACTGTTGGAGGGAAAGCCAGAACACACAAAAAGAACATGTTCCTCTTTCCCTATTCCCATTCATAAACACTGAATTAATCAATAGTGTGAGTGGTGAGTGAACAGTCTGTTCAATTAGTCTGCTCTGCTTTGAATCATCAACAACAAATACTGAATAGCAAATCTGGGGGTGTTCTTGTATTAGCATTTACCGCAACGCTGGACAGTTCTGTGGCTGACATGACTAGCGGACATATGGTGACGATGATTTGTAGCTTCAAGGCTTGAATCAGAGGCAATATATTTAGATCCCCTTAAAGGATACTGGGTGAACAAATCCTAAAATCTTCCAGGTTTGTATTTTCTAATATATTTCCGACTGAAAATGTATTGGAGTGGTGGTGGGTTGCTATACTGCGCTATCAAGGGCAAATAAATCAAAACCTTCCCAACCCGTCACCTCAGCTGCAGCAGCTCTTAGCATCTGTCTTTCTCTTTCTCCCCTGATTGTCCCTTTTCCCAGATTACCTATAGGGATTGATGGCCATGCCAAATCAAAAACAGAAAAATCCATACCACTCTCCTGCCCTTTCCATATTACATTGATTTCATGGTGAAATATCAATCTGCATATGTCATGTATTGTTGTAGCACTCACAGTACAGATGTTTAGGAGTAAATCAACATAAAGTTGCTTTAGGACAGTATTTTATCAGGTTGCTTCTAGCCCTCTCTTTTGCAAAGGTAATGGAGGTGGAAAGTCAAAATGAAAAAAAAAAGTACACTTTGATTTGCATACATACAGTATAAGCACATACAGTATAGTATGCACACACGCATTCACACACAAGCTCATTAACTTCCCTGCTGTGCTGACAGCTATGAACAGCACAGTGCTCATAATTATAAGTTATGTCTTCATCCTTTTCACTGATAATTAGGGGATGTTTTACATTTTCAGTGGAGGCATGTTACTAATATACTGTATATAGTATGCCCTATAGTGTTTTCCCCTCATCGGTTTCCTGGATGGTTGGTAAGCAGCCTGAGGTGGTATCAGCATCCTGGAGGACTTCCACGTCAGATCAGATTTAACACTTGCTTTGACAGAAAGATGTTGCTATACAACAACACAAACTAGAATCATTTTGGTTTGACTTTTTCTTCCAGCAAGACATTTAAAACAGAATGGTTAAAGTGCCAGTGTGTAACATTTAGGATGATCTATCGGGAGAAAAGGAATATAAATATTCATCAGTATCCACAATGTCCACCATGTCCCACCACTATGTTTCTAGGGTAGCCCAAAATGGACACACTGCCTCTAGATAGGGCCTTTTTACTTTCCTTTTTACTTTCCTTTATACTTTGCTTTCCTTCATGTGTGGAAGGTGAAGCGAGCAGTATTCAGTTGGTTGTAATCTGCAGCCTCACAGCTAGATGCCACTAAATTCAAAATTTCTAATATGCATCAAAATCTGTCATTCCATCATACTTGTTGCAAATAATTTACAAATAGATCCAGGTGAGTACAAAGAAGTTTCTTCACCAAACGTCAAAGGTGTTGCTAAAATGGTGGGCCAATGGTATATATAAGATTTTTTTTTTTTACAAGATGTAAAGAAATAATCACACTATATGAAAAATGGAGTCTGTAATAAGAATTCACTACCACACAAGTAAGCTCTGTGAAAAAAAGCATCTACTTGTCAGTCAACTCGAGTACCATCTGTAAACTGCAGCGATGAAATATGTCTTTCACTTCACCATGCAACAACTGGCTTTGTAACACAAAGGCTTTTTTTTTTACAGCCGACATTTTGACTTGTCAAAGTAAGAAACAGATGTTAAGTATAACATTAACAAGGACCCTGAAACCAAACCAGCCAAAGCTGCTGAAGCTGGTCGGGGTCAGGTCTGAAGCTGGCAGTAACGCAGACTCGATGACATGACAATGTTATTTTGCTGTCTGTTATGTACAGCTGTGATAAACAGTTATGTCTTTTATAAACTTATTAGTTTATTATTATGACAGTGTCATGTTTGGATTGCGGACTAAAGAAGGGCAGCAGCAGAGAGTGTATATATTTTTTTGTTGTGCTCTTTTTTTTCCTGCTGCAGTTTTAAATTGTGTTGACTGCTGTGTATGTAATAGTGGGCCAGTAAGTTGTTTGAACAACATTATGTATGTACAAACAAACATCACCGTCAGTCAGATTCGTGTTTATGATACTCAGTACTTCTTTCTATGTTTGCTTCTCAATCGTACATGAATATTATCTTTGCACAAAGCTTTGCCTACCTACAATTTCTACAATTACTACAAACCAAATTCCTTTTGAGAATGTGAGTTTGCAGAAAATTGAACCCTAAGGGTAGTAATTTCTTGGTGCAGATGGCCCAAAATACACGAGAATAATTTCATAAGGTCTTTTCATAATGTAGCTTTTGCACTGCGGTGGTTGTGTATATTTTAAAATGTGCCTTGCAGCTAGTCAGGACTGTTTTTTTTTTTTTTTACTACATTGCAAGCATAGCAATAGCAGATATTTTTCATCACAAACATTGTTGATTTTGCTTACCATACATAATTATATGCACATGTTGTGGGGTAGCTTTCAAAAAACATGTTCAGCATCTAGGATTTAGTCAGTGGATTAATAGTCAATGAGAAGTTGCAAACACCCTTGAATACATTGAATTAAACATACTTTTTTGCACCACTATGTTTCTAGGGTAGCCCAAAATAGACACATTGGCTCTAGATAGGGCCTTTTTCTTTTAACACAAAGCATAGGCTGGAAGTAGACATTTCTGACATTTCTACCTCCAGCGTATACAATATTCAGAACACGATTCTCCTCCTTGCTTGTCTGCATCGTAAGATCCCAATCAAAGTCTACATGATGTGGAATAGCTCTACATGATGACATTTAAGAGCAACAGCACAATTTATTTGATGTGTTTAGGCTGTGATTCAGGTTTGCATTGCAGTATCACTGCTCAAAAGATGTAGAAGATGTTTTTTTTAATGGTAGGGGCAGCCTGTACAATAGGGATTTTAGTCCTGTAAAGAATTTGACAGGAAATGGAATTTGTACCTTTTGGCTTTTAAACAGCAGCCTGATGCTGTAAATCAGAGAGAATGGAGGGAGGAAGGAGGGGAAATGAGTTGGAGAGGAGAGCAGGCTGAATGAACATTCAACAACAATATCCTTTCTTGCTGAAACTTTACATATGTCAGCACTTCAAAAGTTTCCCCATCATTATTTATCCCTCGTCCCCTCCAAGAGCTTCAAATATTCATTTGATCTAACCTTTTATTCTGTGCCTACTGATATGCTGGTTTCTATAAATGTTTTAAAACTTATTGCAAGTAATTACAGACATGTGCATTTCCCGGCTGATTAAAACAGTGCTTTGAAGACAAAACAATTGATTTATCCCTGTAAATGTAGCCTGCTCGAGCCATTGGAGGACTTTCAAGAAAAGTCTAAGTTGGTACAGTAGCAGAGCTCGCTCTGTTTTCCTGTTACCATTACAAAGTAGTAGTATTACTCTGTTTTACAGTCTGTCGACAGAAGAGTCAGGCAAATATAATGAGATCAAAACTGCAAAGACAAACCACCAGAACTAAATCATGATTTACTGACAGCATGTGGATTGCTAGATGGACAAATGTGAGACTTAAGTAACGATGAAATTGTGTTTTTTCTGCTGGAATGATGTTTTTCTTAAGAATTATTCATCACTTGTAAGTACATTACTTTGTATGCATCACTTTCTTAGAGGACATAAAGTCCTTTCAGATTATTCCGATAGCGCAAGTTTCTGTTTGGACAAAAACAAAATGAATCCCAGTGAAAAGTGGTGCAGTCTGTTTGTTTACCAATTCTTAGACCACTTTCATACCAGAGACGTGTGTTTGATACGCTTTGGAGTCATTCGTATGCAACTACTATCACAGTCTAATCTCTGGTCGTCGCCATTAACATAGACTCCAGTCAACAGTCTAGCTCAATACACTTCACTGCCAAATCAGAGAGTCATGAGTTTCACATCCTCACCTTCATTTCACTTTCTCTCACTTGCGCACATGTGTGTGTGTGTGTGTTTACTCCTTTTACAAATGTTCTTTCTCTTTCTTTCACGTTCACTTTTTGGAGGAGATTGAGAGTAAAGTCCTGATGAAGAGTCCCCTGAAGTACATAGAGACCACTGATGCAGATTTGATTCATGTCTCAATGTCGAACTGAATGGGGTAGGAAGGTTTACTCGATAAGAGCTTGCGCAGATGTTCCATCCAGTCACGTCGGAAGGTAAAAGTGTTTATAGCTGAGTAAAAGATGAAAAGTGCCTGGGAGAGAAAAAAAAAAAAATCTGCAGCTCAACTGGACAATCACTGTGTGAAGTGGTTCATGATGGATTGTCTGTCAGAAGGTTACATAAATAGTTTGAGACAGGCCCACTTTGCCTCCTGAAAAGTCTGTGTGTGTGTGTGTGTGTGTGTGTGTGTGTGTGTGTGTGTGTGTGTGTGTGTGTGGTTCAAATGTTCTGTGACCATCCAGCAAGTTTTTCTGTTGGAGCATACCAATACCATGGGATTATACCAATCCAATGTAAAACTGGTGGCACTAAAAATGGTGGCGCGAGCAAATGGCTGGCAGCCGTAACCGAATTTCCCTTTTAGGGATCAATAAAGTACTATCCTATCCTATCCTAGTGGAAAAAGCGGGATAATGTGCATAGCCACCTATCAGATTGTCTTTTTTGATATGATTGTCCAAAAGTTTCAAGCTGTACTGCTATCAGCTTTAATATTCCAACTTCCATCAATCATCATCAAGTTGAGAGCTGTTGTTGAGTGCTGCATGCGTGTGAGTTCATGCAAGCATAGAGTACGTGCCAGCAGGATGCAACACGTCATGTTCTGCATCTGCTGTGACGTTTTGTGGAGGGAGGTGATTTCACCATGTTGCTAAGTGATCTCTGGAGAAGTTTAATTCTCCTCTGAGTAAAGGGTGTCATTAAAATGCAATGACATGAGATTAATGCTCATCTTGTAAGTGACATTTACTTTCTCATTTACCGTGGAAATTGTCTTGCAATAGTGTGTGCAGGGCCTTGTTTTGAATGCTGATGAGTTTCAGAAGCTGTTCAAAGTATTGTTCGGTAACAGTATGAATAATGTTGGATGTGCTATATAAAAAAGAAGGGTATAGCTGAGTAAGGGACAAACAGTAAAACAAGGAAATCAGCAAAATAGGGCCATGAACTTTGAAACTGTGGTTCACAGTGAAATCCGACTTACTGTATGTTGGACAAATGGCTGTCCTCAGCAATAGTTGTAGGACTGCAGAATTTGATACTTGAACAGAAATATGATTTATAATGCTGTACCCTTGTTATGAAGTTGCTAGCCAGACAAACTTTGCCTTTATGCATCTTTAGATTTCCTTTAAACTCCTAGATAGGGACCGACAACAATAGCATGCCTTTATGTCTCAGGATTCCTAGTGAAAAATAGATTTCACTTTTTTTATAATATTTCTGTTTTGGTGTTTTCTGACTCAGATTTCTTATCTCTTCTTTTCTTCTTCTCCTCCAGAGTGTCTATACACAGCAGAGACCAAACTCTGCCTGCGTGTGTGTGCATATATACACACTTGTCCGAAAGCCGGGGGCACATACTATATGTGTATGTGAGATGAGGAGAAGCTAAGTGGCTACCACAACCACCCAGATCAGACAGCCTCCTGTGCTGCAAGATGGATTAGAGCCCCACACCTCAGGAGATCAAAGGTAGGAAAAGATGTTTGGTAATCAGACGCTACTCACCCTCCCCATTCAGCAGCCGCATGGAGAGAGTGAAGGAAAGGGGAAATAATGAATCACAATGAGGTTAGGCTCAGGTCTTTCTGCTGTATGTGCACTGAAGGCTTGGACACTGATGTCTGTTCTGTCCATAAATCTCATCATCTATAAATATCTGTAAGAAAGTATTGCACAGATTATAAGTTCAGTTTCTGAATCACGTTTCTGAAAGACGTGTGAGCAATATAAGTTATTGGTCATATACCCTGCATGTTATTGATTATTACAAACACATTCGGATAAGTTATTCTATTTGTTGCAGAAGTTTCCAAAAATCAAATATGCCGTGACATATAAGATTTGAATATTTTTCTCAAAATAAGGGTTATAAATATGGTTCAGGGGGAAAGTCTGAGTGAGTACCAGCAATCTAAAACTTCAGACCTCTGCTGCCTGCCATTGGCCCACCATTTTGCCAACGATTCCGAAAGGTCTGGTGTTGCTCTTGCGAGTTGGAGAAACAACCGAGCCAGAGAACAGAGGCACCTCTGCTCTTACAATCCTGATTAGTATGCTGTATTGCTCGCTCCATCTATAAATAAATGCACTGCTGAGTGCAACAAGTCCAGGCAAGTGTTGACAGTAATTCTGGAAAACGCAGGAAAACGCTAACTGAATTCGAAACAGATGAGGTAGGTGAAGGAAAAATGAGGACATGACAAGAAGGTGAATGATTCTGACATCACAAATTAGCCCTCTAGACACACTGAACATTACAGGCTGATGATAACTGTAGCATTATAACAGCTTTCAGGGTCAAGCTTTCCTTTAAGCTGCTTCGAGAGGTACTTGCTGCTACATAATGATTGTGATCACTGTAATTAAATGGCTAAAAGCGCCTTTGTGCAAGGCCAAATTAGATCATGTCCCGAGTTTACTGTAAATAAAACAAACACATAGCTCACTGCAGCCTTGCAGAATGCACACTCTTCGTTATTTTCTCTGAGCAGCAAAGGATCTTTTTCATCACTGTTTGTGTAAAGGGGATTATTATTTTTTTACATCATCACATTATTATTTTGACATAGTTTCCCTTCCTGAAAGATCTCAATAAACCCAGCAGATGAACTTTTACCTTCCCATTTTATAACCAGGGTTAGGGTTAGATAACCATAAGATAACCATTTTTGAGCCGAAAGCCCCAAAAGTATTATTTTTGAAGAGGCACTTCTTTTGTGACAGTCATTGTCAGTGTCAATCACTCCACATTTTGCATAGCCGCCTCTGCTTGACTCCTGTTAAGCACTATGATTTAAGGAAAGAGCTTATAATACTCAAGGCTTTTCTCAACAATAGGGAAACACTCATCTGTATCTGTCATAATAAAATGTTTTATATATTCAATTTATGAAGCAAAGTACTGCATCTCTTTATTTTTATCATTACATACCCTAAAACATACAGTTTGATGTGCAAAGAAAGGCGACTATTAAAACAATACACACTGAATCCTGTTACAATCCTCCCCCTAAGCATCACCCACACGCTCCCTGTGTCATCCGTGTGCAATTTCTGTCCTTCTTCATAAACAAAACAAATATGAATGAAATGAACCTGTGACCCCTCTGCCTTGCTCAATCACTTTGAAGGCCTTTTCACTGTGTGCTGTAATGGACACAAATTAAAGCCTCCATGAAGTACTTCAGATGTTATGTTTGACAGCTTTCTGAAGGAGGCTGCCCTATTGTATCCATTGTAATTAGCTCTCAGTGCACTGGCTGTTGTTCCTTCTTGCCTTGAGCGCTCAGTACTGCAACCACTTCTCAACAAACATCCTTGATCCTCGGGATTTTAAAAATTGTAGACACATTTCTGAATTACCATCTCTAAATGAGAACATCATTTAAGTTTATTTTTGAAAAAAAAATCTTGTTGACATGAATGAAAGCTTTTATCATCTTTTATTTTGACAGCATAAAAATTAGCAGAACATTGCAACACGCAGTGCTCTGTGTTCTCTTCTCCCCTCTCTGCTTTCTCTGTGACCTCCCTTACAATACACATATTTGTTTGTTTCTGACGAAACCAGCTCACTGAAAGCTGCAGAAATGGTGTATTTTTAGATCAAGGTGCCAGACTAGACCCTATAGCAAATGACTGAGTGTATCAGAGTTTGTTTTTTGGGGTTTTTTTTGCCAGTGGTGTTTATTTAGAGGACAGGATGCTTTGTCGTCTGGAGGCTTCCCTCCAACTGCTACCTGCTGCGCTCTGTTAAGACAAAAATCAAAAAGCATCACTGGAGGCTTAGAGGGAATACTTAGAGGGTCTGGATTTGCCAAAACCATCATAAATCAACTCAGCATGTTGTTATAGAATCAAACAGAGTGTGAGAAGCGCGCATATCCGAGTTTCTCAGAGTGCAGTTTTCATTTGCACTTCTTCTCTTTTGGTGCAAAATTCTCCTTTAAATCCATATTAAATGTGTGTGAGTGCTTTCAGATGACATGTGTGACTGCTGTTTCTACACTAGATAGATTCAGTATATACAAAGAGTGATTGATAACGCCCACAGGAACTTTTCAATTACTGTAACGAGAGAGATCTTCAGCGCACACACAAACATGCGCACGTGTACACAGGCTTCTCTGTAAGTAATACTACTTAGCCTGTCGTATTACAAGCTCTTGAATGTGCCAGTGACAGAAAAACCCAATTCATATTCATATGCAGGCTAACACGCTTTTCATATTTTTTAAGCCACCACATCCCCCCACAGGCAGCCACAATATGATGTGAATACAAATGCCAGAACACACAGTATGCTGTAAAGACACTGGATTTCTCTGAGGCATCAGTGCCCTGTGAAATCTAATACCAACAGAATTTGACTTTTTACTGACTTTTGGCTCAAGAAGTTCGAGGAGAATTTCATTGCCCACATGTGCTATCTTGCATGAGATGCAAGTATTGAATATCACTGTTGTGCAGATGGTATGGCCGCTCGGTATGTGTCAGCCGTGTCAATATTGCCAGTGGGTAAATCCTTCTGCTCGGCTTTACTAGAACTGTTGAACTGGTTCTGGTGTGTCGCTTATAAAATTATCTTTGCTGCACTTTGTTTACTGCATCACTGATGTTTGACACAGTGATGAACTCACTTCTATCTAGAATAAGTTTGTGTGCTTTTGTGTGTGGGTGGCTGTGGATTTGTCTGTATGCAAATGTTTAATGAGCTGTTTGTGTTTGTCTGTTGACTGAATTCATGAGTGAGCCTCAGTCTGCTCTTGTCTATGTTGCTCACATGCCTTTTTTTCCTGCCTCCTTTCCTGGCTGCTCCTGAGAAGTAGAGATAAGGCCCACTGATGTTTGTCTGCTCCCTGGCAGATTACTGAGGCAGACAGGTACAAGGACTCTAGCAGACAGCTACAGTATACTGGAGGCCAGAGAAGAACTTGTTTGGGATACCTAAGCTGACCACAGCACCAGTCCAGCTTGAATGCCATCTGGCTTCTTTATGCTGTACGTGCTTCTTCTGCTGCTGAGCTAATTACTGTTCAAAGAGAAACACATGTGAGTCAATGTGGGTCATATCTGAAAACGTCTTTGAACTAGGATATTTGAATTTTAGTGAATAATCAAACGTAATGTCACTGATTCACCTTTGATTAGTAATGTAATCAGTGAACCATAATTGCATAAATGAGGAATGCTGTTTCAAAGTCAGGAGGTCATCAACATACCGGAGACATACTGAAAAACTCTAAATTATTAAATTATGTCTGCTATTAAGTGCTATTAAGTTAAGTGGGATACATTTTTCTTGATTTTAACATATTCTGTCTTCTTTCCACATATTTAATTAGAGAGCTTTCAGGAAAAACCTAATAAAAAAAATCTCATCACTTTTCAATATTTTTTTTTTCAGGATTCAGTAATAGACTAAATGAATAAATAACTGACAAAATGACTTATAAAGATGGCAGGTCAGTGCAGATAGGGCCTCATTTGTCATGTGTCAGTGTTGTAAAAGACTTTTGTTTGCTAAAAGCCACACTGGATGCTCATTTTTACTGAGAAGTTGATAAATTAATGTCTGGAATTTTTCACCGTGACTGTGAAAAGTAAAGGAGGTATTTTATTCAAATTTGAGTGGCGTACATTTAGGAAAAGAGTTTTCATAAGCGAGGACAAAGCTGTAAGATTCAAAAGATCTGTGTGCCAGCGTGTGTCAGCGTGTGTGTGCCTGCCATGTATGTGCACGCATGTGTGGTGCTTTTTATATGTTTATCCCTCGAGCACCAGGCTGTGAACACTTATGATTAAAAGAGTCAGTGTGGAACTGCCTAATTGGGCCCTTTCTGCTTCTGTGAAGAACATTTCACAAATAATAAAATTATAGTACCTCTTACTTCATCCACAATGTCAGGGCAGAGAGTGTAAGGAGGAGAAAGGAGCTAAAAGGGTGCTACAGGGAGGTCTCATGCCTTCGTGCCTCTGTATAATGCAGGTGTATTTTCTTAAACATAAGTACAAAGCCCCTGCAAGCTTTTGTTCATAAATGAGTGGTTGAGAGAGTTGATAAAAAGTGTAGAGAGACCAATGTACAGCAGAAGGTCATAGAGAGGGGAGACAATGAATTAGGTAAAAGTGAGAATAATGTGAAGGAGGTCAGAGTGTGAAATAAAGGGATTATAAATGGATTACAGGGTTTCGAGCACGTCTGTTTCCTACATAAGTATTACTTGTGTGTATTACAGACACAGCTATTACCATGCTCTCTTTTATCAGACATTACGAGCTAATTTCACAACAGCGTCCAGCTCCAGCTCCCTGTTTGCGTCATTTAAAACTCCAGACTTGTTTGATCACTGCTGTCTTGCCTGCCTGTCTGCGTCTCTCTAACACGCACACATTTTCCCTCTTTGTGTCCATTGTTTCTGTTTAATCGACTCGTGTTTGATCAGCGCTGTTTAAATAGTTGTCTCAATATTTATGTGGCCAGTTGTGAAGATGCTCTGCGATTGTTGCCCAACTGGCAGCGTGTACATTGTGCATTGCCACCCCCCAACACCACGTGGACACCAGGTTCTTCCACATGCCTGACAGCTCTACTGGAAAATGAAATTAGACGAAAGGAGAGACACAGGACAGGGGATAATACATCATTCACACGCAGTAAGCCCTGGCTGTGTAGCGCATCGAATATACATGGGGGAGAAAGCGTATAAGGGATCTAAGGGTTTAGAAAGAGTTAAGAAGCAGACTTTTACAAGGTGAAGTGGAGCTTATGAATGGAGCTCTGACTGAATTAGACAGTGTAGCTGCAACTGAGAGTCACGGACTGACAGATTAGCAGACTGACAAATGATTTATTTAGGAATATCTCTAAAATAGCAGTGCAGCTTTCCATATTAGCATTTAAAAGTTCCCGGCCCATAAGGAGCACCTGTTCAGTGTGAAACACTTTCATCATCCAGTGCGCAGTACAGCATACTGTATCATATTATTGAAATGCACTGCAGGTAAAACCTGGTTTATTATGTGATAAATTTACTGTGATTAATAAGTCAACCGTCTTCAGTAGAACTGAACAACATATGGGTGAAGGCTGCCGTGGCTGGTGGCACTTTTCAGCTTGCAATCAGTGGCAGCATCTGTCCAGTGAATCGCAGTCTGTAGTAACTAAAAGATTTAGATGTATAGAGCTGCAAGTGTTTCAATAAACAGCTGTGTCAGAAATAAGATATACTCTACTTCAGTGTATACTCAGAAAAGCAATATGAGTGCTGCAGAAAGTTTGCATCAAACTGAGTTTAGTTTTCATTGAATTATTTCTATGTCACTGCAGGAGAGGAGTCGGAAAAACACCCAATGCTGCAGGTTACCCTTGTGAAGTCCGTTGATAATACAGGCGTTGCATGGCATTCATTCACGCATACAGTGCTTTTTCTGTTAAAAAGGACCAAACAGCATTTCTTCAGCACTTTACCTTCGGCCGTTATGGTGTATATCCTGTTGTGCAGCCTGCAAACATGGAGCGATGACTTTTGTCAGCATTATTAACTGCTGTTGGGCTTTATCGGGCACAGGAGTGCATAATTGGAAAATCCAAACCCATGAAACACAACCAGTTATCCGCCACTTGCATCACTGTTATTTATGAATGTGCACTGTAATTTCTGCTATCTAGTCTTGGAAGTATATAAAAAAAAAGATAAAAGATTCACTGTTTAACTCTGTGCCACAAATCTATTGTCATAATTCACTGGTTTTGTTGGTTTTCTCCTGGTCGTATTTCTATGAGTAGAGTCAATGGCCATGTCTTGCCTTCCTGTGAACTACCATACTGCCTGTTGAATGGCAATGAATATGCTCTACAGGTGCTCTGTCTGAGATCAGAAACAGAATAGACCAGGAGAGATGGAGGAGTTTCAAGGAGACGAGATAATATAAAGAAGAAAGGAGGAAGGTTTGAGGTGCAGGAGTGGAGAATAAGACATAATAAGAAGTCGAGAGAGGGGTTCAGCGGAAGAGAAAAGAGGAGACTGGCAGAGTATTTAGCTTGTGGGAATTGACTCAGGGAGAGAAACATGATAGAATCTCAGATATTAGAAATCGTCTGAGAGGCAGAAGAGTAGTCCGATGTGTTAGTGGAGTGGGCAAAGTCACTGCAGCATCTCAAGATATGATCAGCAAAAGAATGAAGGGCAGCGGCGAGAATAGAGGCTAGAACGAGAGCTGGCTCCAGCGATGTGTAGTGAGGGGTGGTATCGTTTCAGCCTTTGTAGACACTCTCGATTCCCATTTACAAATTGGAAGGCACAGTTGCACAGAAACTGGCTGCTGTCACTTGGCCAGCTAGTTGATGGAGGGGACCACTTTGCTTGGCGGATCTAATGATAATGGGGCAGAAGAGGTCACAGTCGGATTATGACTGTCTGGTGGAATGAAGACAGTGGTGCTGACAGAGCTCAGAGTAGTTGATAAAACCACTGCGTTCCATTTGATTCTGCTGATAATTGACTGGTTATGGCTGGTTAGAGGTATTAATGGGTCAAAAAATTGGATACACGTCCTAAGTCCAGATCTACTCTGAAATGTCCAAAGAGTACACTGAGCATGCTTTGTATGTGTGAACCAATAATACCTATTTAACACTGGGTTTAACTTATTCAATTTCTAACCAGAAAATTGCTGCCTTGGAAGAAAATACAATCTGTACTTGTCGGCAGCAAAACACATTACAGCAGAGGTGTGGGATTAGGCAATCACTGCGAGATGGTTTAATTTGCCTAAATAACACATTTTGAAGGAAGTACTATTTTAAACAGTCTTTTATACAATAAGACGACCATAAGGGGAATGTAGCACACACACAGAGTAGCCAGGCAGAGGTTAGTGCACACACACACACACACACACACACACACACACACACACACACACACACACACACACACACACACACACACACAGCAGCAGCAGCAAGAGGATTTGTCTTGTGACTTTAATTCTGTCACAGTCTGTGTATGCCTGAGATGCATGCTGTTAAATCTAGAGCTGATCTAGATCAATACAGCTGCTTCTGACTCTGGTATTTTAGTGAACAGATTCTTAGTCTGGTATAATATGGCACAGGAAGTATCTGAAATATGCAATTTTATTGAGGTGCACAAAATCCAGGCAATCCACACATCAAAGGAAAAACATTTCAAATCTTTATTGAAAGAAAAAAACCCAAAAGATTGTTTTTATTCTTTGAACCTTTACCTTTGGTAAATGTTTCTTTTGGAATATAAGCGGAACATTTTTTTCTTTTCTTTTCATTTTCTTTTAGCAACCTAGCAGAGTAGACACACACATTCTTGCTAAAGGAATAATCATATTTCAATACCAGCTTGATAAGTGATTATTCAGCCCCAATATATATAGCTCATCTCGTCTCGTCTCGTCTCGTCTCGTCTTCTCCCGCTTTATCCGTATATATATATATATATATATAGCTCTGTCCTAGATTTCCCTCATGCAACAAAGTAAAAGCTGTAAGTGTGAATGCTGGTTTTAACACAGCTATATGTGTTAATTTGGCTTTATAGTAGCAATAATAATTAATAACTTCTTCCTTTTTCTTTTTTTTTTTTTTACTCTTTATCATCCTGTCATAGACTATTGGCCACCTTGATCCTGCGTACCTCTGACCAGGGAGGGAATGTCAGGTGATATTTTTGTTTCCTGATGCTGTCAATTAGTTTGTTTCTTATCAGAAATGACACACTCTGACTCAGACCTGACCTATTCCTCAATAGAAACAAAGTTAAAGCAACTCTTGAAATATATATATAGCTGTTGTTTCTTATTTGGTACTGCTGAGTCACCAGCACTTTCATGTTTGTATCCATAAAATAATGATGCTCTGAATGCAGGAAAAACAAGGGTGAGCTAGTTAGCTGACCTGATTAAACCAATCGTGAGCCCAGGTTGCAGGTGACAGAGGTCTCCTGGGGGGCCAGGAACACCAGGTGGACCACCACTACATTAAGACAAGTGTGATATTTATAATCAACCAACCAATTAAAGTCAGCAGTGCAGTTTAAGTTTAAGGTTTTGACAGGCAATTCAACAGTTTTGCATTAATTTTATTTAACAGTGTGCACTGAACCAAAGAAAGTCATGTACCGAATGGTTTGGGACAAATACACCATTTCACTCTATTTTCAGCTTTTCAGTTTTATTCCAGCACTTCCACTATTGCTTTCAGCGATTCTCTTTTCATTTTCAGTCATTTTCTAAAAGGCTTGTGTCATTTTAAGACTAAATTAAAAATGAGGTGCCACGGTAGCTCACATGGTAGAGTGTGAACTCCACATACTAAGGCACACTCCTTACTGTATATTAAAAGCAATGCTTGCCTTTGGAAGTTCAGGCTAATACTGGTATTAATTTTGCCCCCAGAAA
Source organism: Larimichthys crocea (assembly GCF_000972845.2). Taxonomy (NCBI): domain Eukaryota; kingdom Metazoa; phylum Chordata; class Actinopteri; family Sciaenidae; genus Larimichthys; species Larimichthys crocea. Next base: position 15,713,811 of record NC_040017.1, on the reverse strand, counting down.
TCTCTTGACTCTTAATAATCAAGAAGCGCATTTGCATTCATCCCTGTCACAGTCCATGCTGCGGCGAATGGAGAGTTGGGATGAATGAGCACAGCTCACACGCCATATTCCCATTCTCATTGGGCTTTTAGCTTTCACTGAGCCATGAACAGCTCGTCCGTGACACCACAGGTAGAGAGCATCTGCGAATGGTAAAGAGACAATTTGCTGTTGCATGTGAGTGACAGGTCCTTATCAGAGCTCCTGCTGGCTGATCAAAGTTGAAAGGGGGTCAGGCTGAATTAAAGACTAGCTAATTAAAATGTCCAGGGAACATGCCAGCCCTCATTTCATTTATCTCCTCGAGCTCAGTTGGGGAGTGAAAGAGAGAAGTGAGATGTGGCAGAAGCAAGAAAAAAGAATAAAGGTGTGTAATCCTGAAAGTTTAACTTCATCTGATACGTGCGGGTAAATTATTAAACGGTCTCTGTGTGTGTTTAGTAACAGTCAGCAATGTGTTTTTTTTTAATGATATCCTGGTTTAAAAGGCCAATGTGTGTGTGACCTTATTAGGTAGATGATGATGTTGGTAGAAGTTTGGTGAGTTTGTTCACCTTTTAGAGCGAGGAGTTCAATATATGGATAGATCCAGCCCTAAGGCACAGAACCATGTAATGGGACATCCATGGAAGATCTATTCTGTTTTAGCCTGCTCTCAAGTTGTCTCTGTGGCACAGCCTTTTTCCAAACCTCCCATTTTCACAGCCTTTTTGAGAACAGAGACTCTGGGCTTAGTGGTGTATGTGTGTGTGTTTGTATAGGGCATTAAGGCTGTTTCTTAGGTGTTATAAAGGTCACTCTAAGATCTACTGTATAGATTCCACCCTGAGGCTGGGGTTTTCTCTCAGGAGGCAGTTGGGGTTTTGGTTTTGTTTTTGTTTTTTTAAACCAAATGAAGGATTCACACACAAATCGGACAAAAATCCAGGCTAAAGGGTATTGCTGACTCTGTTAGAATGAAATATGAAATATTTGTATGCTCTGTGGCATATATTCTTGTTTTATTCTTGAGAACACTCATGAGAGAAACAGAATATCTTATTTTTAAAGGAAAATCTCTGCTGCATTAGTCATTTCAGAGCCGTTATTGTATTTGTCTTGTAAAGAGCCAAAATATTAGTTGATTAATTGAAGAAATTGTTCATTAGTTAAATCTTCAACTTGGAAATCCGGTATATTGATTAGGAGGATTGTACTCGTAGCACTCTGTAGCACACCAAACCACAGGGAAATGCTGCTCTGAAATAGAAATAACACTTGATCAATAATGCCGATGGTACTGTAGGTGTAAGAGCCTGTGCCATCAGGTTTTCTAATAAACTAAGTGTGTGTGTTCTTTTACTCTAGAGTTTTTGTTGTGAAGGTGTCTGAGGCTGACTGACACGTAGAGTGAATCAGCCTAATGAGATGCCGTGTTGTTCTGTGGGAAATGATTACCTCAGGTGGAGAGGCATTAGATTGATGAGGGCAATTTTTGCCTCCGTCCCTGAGATGCACCAACACCACCACACCGTTTAGTCACTCCCTCTCAGCCCAAATGACCCGTAACACTTCCTTGGAAAATAAAAAAAAAAACAGGTAAAAATTTAAGCCCTAACACCTCAGCTTTAAGTAAGAAAATCAATTCAAGGATTGTGCTGCTTACCTAGAAGTTCTGCACACGCTGATCACCATGGTAACTTATATAATACCCCAGACGACTGGAGCAATATCTGTATATCCCTGATGTCAGTTGTCTGAAATGGATTAAAACGCCCTTTTTTTTCTCTCAAAAATCAAGTCGGACATTTTAGATATGCAATAAAGACAAGTCACACACCAACAATTAAGGCGTGTTTCTCCTCTAAAATTTTAATGCTGATTAATCGATAACCGAGGTTATTGATGTGAAAAAGGATGATTGCTGAATGTCCCATTTGTTACTGTTTGGTCCATCCTTCTGAGTGTGATTGCCTCCAAGGAGGCTTAGAGACCCATTAATCAGGACATGGTTGATCGCTTCTCAGGTCAGCAGTGATCTGAGGGAGGGGGTGAGCTCCTGGAGGTGAATGCAGCAGCAGTTTAATAGCTCACTGTAGAAAAAAGCCATGAAGCCAGCAGATCACAACAGTAGTAATAGTAGGAGTTGTGTGCTGCTCTGAAGTGTGAATGCAACCAGAGATTTCTGATCTGATTTTTATATCCAGCCGTACATTTTTTTTAAAACATGATTCTCCTGGACGCTCACCCCTAAAACTGATAGAATGTACAGTAGACGTGACAACCAACCAATTAGAGTCAGACATCAATCAGGTTGATTATAGGGACTAAAATAATTGTCAGAACATTACCCCCTAAGACTTATCACCACTCTGATTCTGGATGAAGTCTGACAATGGTTGAGTGGGTGGTGGTTAGATGCTAGTAACACCTTCAGGAGGTGTCAGCAGAACACAACAGAGCCCTAACAAGACGGGTAATAGGGGGTTGGTTATTAGTGGCTGAGCTTGAGGGTACGGCTAGACCAAGTGTGGGAAGAAAGGTGGAGTCACTGCCCCACTTTGAAGTTCTGAGCCTTGTTGTGGAGAAATTGCTGAAACCAATGGCACATGGTCAGGAGGGAAGAAAGCGTTCAGGAGCCTCTGATGTCTTATGCTGTAATATTTATTGAAGCTTGATTAAGGAGAATCAGAGACATCCTCACATACAAACAGGTACGTATATGAGTCTGTGTCTATTCTCCCCAACTTATGCTGGTGGTCGGACTTTAAACCCTCACAGATGACGGCACACTATACTATATGCCCCAAAAAAGTTGAAGGGAATGCTTTTACCCATGTTAGTGTTCACCTTCAACACATTTTAGTCTGCAGTCACTGTTGTCTGTTAATGTTAATGGACCATCAACTGTTAGCTATCTATTATGTCCAGGAGGCCAACATTCAGTTTCTTCACCAGGCAACTTTGATAGGCTGGCACCTGCACTCCTTCAGCAATCTAAACAGTGGCCTCGCATACCAAAGAGAGAGTCTTCTCTGACTGTAACTGTCTATGACCCCAAGGCCCATGCTGGGCCCTGTGTAACCAAAAGGATAGAAAATTCCATAACAAGTCTCTCGCATGGAGCCCAAAAAAACCTGTGACACTTTGTATTTCATGTGAATATGAAAATCAAACTGAATTTATACAGCTTCTACATCAGTCACGCCTTATTTGTAATCAGAATCTGCATGTTGAGGTAGGTGTCTGTTAGGCTTGAAGTGAAGTGAAGCTGTTAGGAGTTGCCTTGCCTAGATTTTAGTGTGATAGGATAATCAGGGAAGCACGGAGGTTTATGAATGGAGAAGAGCCAAGAGGTGTGGCTGAGACAAAATAATGAATGAAGGTGGAGACATGAGTGAATGAAGTCGTCCTCCTGATTGAACTTTTGCTAAGCTCCATTTAACAACTGCCATATCTACCACTGGTAGAGCATCAACACAGCCATACACATCTGTTACTGATGAGCAAAATGACCCTGTTACGCTAGTGTTTATTAAGTGAAATGGCTTTACGGTAATCAAATGCCTGCTGCCAATTCCAGTTTATACAATAAACGCATTGATGCATACATGAACAACATGGCATACATCCCTATTCAGGCTAGAAAGACTGTTTGTACTGCACAGCTTAGTTTGAACTGATCAGTGTTATAGTCAAGACAACCTAAACCGAGACCAAGGCTTCAGACAAAGTCAAGATCAAGACCAAGGCAGGGCGAGACAGAATTGAGACCAGGACCAGGTTGTTAGCTTTGCTAGTTTTACTTAAACTTACTTCTCCTATTCTTCCTTTCTAAGTGCTGATAACAGCTTGACATGGTCCCAGCTGTCTCATTAAGTGTTGCATTGCATAATTTTTAGAGAGCTGTGTGTTTTATTTTAGATGCCGTTTTGCAGAACTTTTTGTGGTTTAGGTAGCCAAGTTTTACCAAATGTTTGACATCTCCTTCACAGCCAAGGCTGCTTTTTTTTTTGTCTCCCACATTCACTTACTTGAAGTTCTTGTGAGACATTTTTACGTCCAATCTCAATAATGGTGTTAATAATAGCACAGGCAATTTACTGCAAGACTACTGCAGGTTTGGTTTTGACCAGTCTTACTTGTCAAACTTTTTTTGTCTCTGCTTGAGAACGAGACAAGACCAGGTAAAAACGGTCGATTCTGAGACAAGGCCGAGACCTTCAAAAAGTGGTTTTGAGACCAAGACCAATGACAACGCTAAAATTAATTGTTTATATGTGTAATACTTAGTTGTTTGATGATGATTTTCCACTATAACTCAAATTGTTTATGTAAAAGCAGCTTATCATTTTAATAATTTATTACATTCATAAATCGATTGTCTATTGTGTGACCCATTAGTGGCTTAGTATGAGTTAAACCCTGTTGATGGCTATTCACAGTGGATGCTTAATCTGGCTGTGTTCTAGTGGTCTCTATCCTGACTGTGCAGGATCTCACTTAGCATGCAGATCCAGCTCTGGAATGGATCTTCGGGGAGACAGGAGGCAGTGCTCTGAGGCCAAAGCTTAACCCTGGGATTTGATGCTTCACCTTCTCTCAAGTGTGCCGGCTCTCGATTGATTCTTCAGTGGATGTTTTCAAACATTCTGCTTGAGGTGCTTATTAGCATCAACATCTTTATCAAAGAAATGTGCTAATGTATCAGGCACAATCTTCTTTCTTCATATGCAGATTAGATCGGTGGTTCGGAAAGTGTCTTTTCAGGTATTCCTATATCTTATATTCGATATTTAACTGCTGTGACTTTTTTTAAAGGTAACTCCATGACCTTGGTACTATCGCACTTTGTATGGAAACACTGGGATTTGAATTGAAAGATCTTGCAATACAGCAGTCATAGCTGAGCTATATTCGTAAAGTAAATGTGCTTGTTCGATTCATGCAAGATCTGATTCATGCAAGGACATTACTGTACGTCTGTGTTTGGCAGGAAACATACTGCTGATGTATGTGGATGTAGCAATAGATAACCACAATGTCTGTCAGTACTAACCCACTTTACTGTTCACAGTGTGCCTTTAATAGGACAGCTTTTCATCCGTTCTTGGAAATACTGGTTCTTATCAATTTAGGCTTAATCAGTGTGCAGATTTTTTTAGCAGTACTTGCAGTATGAGTCACTGGATGGCAAAATTGTTCTGATGGTCGATGGTGCACCACTTTGTTCCTGACTAAAATATCTCAACAGCTGTTGAATAGATTGACTTTGACCGTCCACTGAATTTTCCTCTAGTGCCTCCATGAGGTAGATTTTTGTGGGTTTTAATACTTCAATAAATCTTAAATGGATTACCATTGATTTTTTTGGTACACACATTCATACCCCTACTCAGGATGCATCATAATCATTTTAAAAAAAACCTGACTTTTCACCATCTGTTCAAAATTTCAATTTGTCCGGTGTTAGGACTACAATTGAATGAGTAAATCTAAAATGCTCCATGGTGTCAGATTTTAGCTGGGGCCTGTTTCAGATTTTACGTTTCAGATTTGAGTGTTTTCAGAAGAGACAAGTCATCTCTTAAAAGAAGTTTTTTCATTCCCTTCAGTGTGTTTCCTGCCAAACAACACAGACACAATGTCCTTGAGCTCCAAAGTTTCACAGGTGAACAAAGGCAAGACAGATCTCTCTGATACATTAGCCTTTGTAGCCCCTCTTGTCGCCTTTCTCTCTGACATTTTTTTTTATTTATTTATTTTTTTACTCTTCCACGCAAACACATACACACAACATTCTCAAATTCCAGTGCTATTTATAGAGGATGTGTTCCAAAAAGTATTTTACAGTATGAGTTTAGAGGTTGTGCTGACACACTGAGCATAAAACAGATCTAACTAATAATCAGCAGAGCACCTTGAGCCCCCAACAGTTGATTGCTTTTGGCATTTTTTTGCAGAACACTAGCTCCCAAAGTCATCTACAGCAAATCTATTCATCAGTTAAATAATTGCAAAATTTGAATCTACCTTGGGTGACAACATTTTATAAAGAGCCTTTTTTGCACTAGCAGCAGTGTACTGTGTGTAGAGTATTAAGCTGACAGAATGGATTAGGACCATTGCATTTGTCACACTGCTTCTTTTAGTGTTGAATATCTAAACATAAGGGGAATTGGCACTCTGACCACCACAGGGTACACTGGCACAAAGACCTGCCATTTAATTCAGAGCACTGAGAGGATTTCTAATCCTTTATTAAGGCTCCATTTATTTACTATCACACTTTCACAACATGTGAAAAGAACATGGCATAAAAACACATTTTGTTTTCACTATAAAAATAAAGATGTCAGAATGCATATTTGTGTCTCCATAACAACCGACACTCCATTGTTTTGTGTGGTGTTTTCTTTACATTGCTTAATAAAAATACTTGCCGTGAATGCATTAACTTTATATTGATGGTAAAATGTTGTAGGCAGCTGATGTCACCTGCACTGCAGATACATTTTTTTTTTCTGCCCAAAAATAGTAACTTTCGTCATTCATCAAAAGAAGAGAGGGCCTGAGCTTTAGCTGTGATGCGCCTCTACTTGTAGACATCAAGAGTAAGATGTGTTTGTACACCTTTGTTCACCTATTGGTTATGATAACATGTCACAAATCCAATATTTTTGTGGAGATTTGAGGATGTTTTGACACAAGAGCAACATGAGTCAGTCCAGTTATCACAATCTTTGTAAATGGAAAAAAGTGAATGTAGCTAAAGTCAACCATTGCATAATATAACTACATGCATGTATTACTACTTTGAAACAGGAGGTAGATCTTTATCCTTTATTGGTCTTTCAAAAAGGTAAGTTATATAACATTGTTAAATTTAAACCTGATTGTGAGCAGTTTCCCCCTGTAGATGTATGTGGTGGAACAAAGTGTAGTCAAACCTAGGTAGAAGTTTAAACTAGTACTGTTCCGCCTTTTTATTCGTTCGCACTACAGGTTTAAGACATGTCTCTGTCAACACTTAAACGCAGTGAGCCTTTAGGCGGTACTTGGATTTGCTGCTACATCAATTCTGTGCATTTCTGGCTCAGTTTCATGAATAAAACCATTGCACCTTCTCTTTTGACTCACCACAGATGGGATTTTTTTAGGAACACCCAGTACAGTACAGATTCTGCATGATGAATTTTGCATTGTGGGATGAAACAGAACATCTAAATGCATCCAGGGAATTAATATGTTTTATGAACATTACCCATGGCCATTAGTTTGAGATTCAATAAAACTGATTTGGCATGTTCTATCTAGACCCAATTTAAAAATTGATTGTCTTTGTCTTCCTCTGCATGTGAATCTGCATTTGTCATCTATTTCAGCCAGGTCTCCTCGGAGTGCACGACAGGCTGCCACTGACCTTCACATATGAAGAACTGTATAAAAGATTGGACAGAGGTGTTGCCATTAATAGGAGGAATGAGGTGTCCTGAAAGAAATTAGGCCATAACAACAGAGTGTGGGGAGTGTGGGAGCATATGGGATGGCACAGCGAAGGGACATGGTGAGAGACAAAGGGACAAAAAGGGAGAGGAGTCTCTTTTCTCTGTGGCAAATAGACTCCATTCTCACTCTTGCTGAGCAATAGTGTCCATGCTGTTGCAAACAAACTGCTATCTATTTGTCCCTCCGTCTCTGGGTAATTGCACCCCTGCCTCTTTTTCACGCAGGCCAGATTTATCCTGGATGTAAGTCTCACCAATGCAGCACTACCCACGAGTCTCCTCTGACATGGCTAGTTCCCTCATCAGTGAACCAGTGGCAGTCCACTGTTGGGGAACTATCCTGGTTCCTTCACAAAGATAGAAATAAACATTATCAAACATATACACAGACAACTATTTCCATCGCTACCTGAAGTGGAAACTGCATTCATTTTAATCGTTGCTTGATTGCTTGATTGCTTGATTGTTTTCTGCATGTGTGTGTGTAGGGTTGTGTGTATGTCAGAGTTGTCGGGAATTATCCTGTTGGTGCAGAGGGAGTGTTCAGAACCAGATATTACTGTTATGACTTGAGTGTCTGTTCTCTGAAGGGTATTGATGCTATAGTTTAGTCTGATACTTGTGTACTAAGGATGTGGCTTGGTTGCAAAGAGGTTCCCTGGGACGTAGGGTTGGACCAGTGATTGAGGTTACAGATGGCCATCACAAATACGAGGGGTGTGTTGGCAGCTGACGCTGTAGTGAGGGGATGTACCAGTCCCTGCAGTGTGTCTGTTTACTCTGCTGTTACGTTGAATAGTTGAAGAAAATGATGGAGGAGTGCTGTTTGACAGAGCACTGTCATGCCTCAGTTAGCACTTTGGGAACCAAGCAGCCACTGCACTGCAGCAGACCCACTTACAGGCGGTGCACACTCTCTTATTTGAATATTATTCTCAGACGTTGCTTAAATTTATCTAGCGTTATGCTAGTGGCAAGTCTCTGGGGGGGTTGTATGCGTTTGGACGTTTCATCACTTTGGTCCAGAATTATCTCAACAACTATTGGATGGGTTGTTGGGAAATTTTGTACAGGAAGTCAACATAAATGAGTTTGGTGATCCCCACTCATCATTGCCCACCACCAAGAAGTTCATATTCAATAACTATATGGTAGATTGCCATGACGTCTGACACACATTCATGTTCCATTCTGGCTGAATAAAAAGCACAGCCTCACAGAGTCACTACGGTGACTGTATGTAGTCTCTTAGTCTTGTTTTAATTTAAACCTTAAATTCTGAGCATAATTCATAGTGCTTTAATCCATGCTTTACTGCTACAGGATGATATAGTAGCCTGTCTGTTGGCCTTAGTAAGTTATTTGCCAGAAAGACCAACTACTGAAGTCTAGCTATGACTTTACAAAATTTATATCATCAGTCAGAATGTCTCTTGGGGTGAAACCAGCCTGCATTATGCCATTACTGTAGTCCATTCCCAGATTTCTCTTACCTGTTGGTTCTATACTTTATCTTTCTTTCTGACAGAACTACTTTACAGCTCCAATGCACCTAATTCATATAGTCAGTGTCATGGCATTCACACATTTTCCATCCGAGTCTGTACCAATATCCCAAACTGATTTCCATGCTGGCTGGCAGAAACTTGTGCCATAGAGAAAGCACTAGCAGCTCTAGACCAAGGCGGTTTGAGAAAATGAGTGTTCCATTATTTATGCTCCCCTCACTAACTTTATGATGCTGTTAGGTGGTCATGCTGTTGTCCTCTGTCTCCTTTTATTAGCTGTGGTTCACCGCTGCATTTTAATGGATACGTCAAAGAATGAAGTTTCCTTTTGGCAAAGTAGTAAAGAGCCTGTTTCTGAGGCTCGGTGAAACAAAAGAATAGATGGTGTGCATCATAAGATGAGAGCACAGTTTTAATGAGTTGGTTTGTCTGCCTGCCAGAATCCAACGCTGAATGTGTAGCATTTTACCAGCTAAGCACTTTTTATCAGTATTGGTCTGAAAGCGGTATTGGTCCGAGATTTAGTGGCATCGACTGTGTATGCATAGTGATTTTACCATAGTGGGCTTCTTTTATTTCATTTCAATATCCAATTTCCTCAAAAACTTGTTTTTATTATATATATTTTTTATTTTTTATTTTTATGGCTTCTCTGTTTACTTTGTGAAGTATTGATAGTTTCCTTCTTCTGTATCCCTTTGCAGCTTTTAAACAAGTACAGTTTATAGCTTTAGTCTTAGTGAATACTGTTTATTAGGTGGCCAGAGGGTGTAATGCACAGATTGTTTAGTCTAAGTGTGATTGCTATTCTTATGATGGCCCTTCTGCTTCGATTGCCACATTTACGGCTCTGAGTACCTGTCTGCTGGAGCTGGACGTGGAGGAAGCAAAACCAGCAGCGTGGGACACACTTATATGATGCCAGAGTAGCATCTGGCCTAGGTAGACGGCCTCTTCCCGCACAAGTCGTGGCTGTTTCTTGACTGATCTTTTAGTTCACACAACAAATGAAGCACACTTTATCCAACAAACTACACACCTAATCTAGCAGTCTGTGTTAGCTGCTAACAACGTGTAACCACATAAATCCAGTAAATAAAAACAGACATGGTTAACTTGTTTCAAAAGCTTCATTCTGACTCTTTTATTAGAGTAACTAAAACAATCACCAGAGGCTTTCCACTGCATGTGTTAAAATACTCCACGCTGTGTGGCATTTCACATTTTTTTTTATTATAAAACTAAAATAATTTACTCTATGTCAGTGTCATGCATGTAGTACTGACTATCTTGCAAAACAAAGGAATATGAGGGCTGGTGTGTTTTCTGTCTGGCACACAAATGTGGAATAATTAATAAAGAGTGGAGGCGCCTGCCAAAATGAGAAATTGCATTGCATCTCTGTGGCCTTTTAACAATTAAATATTTAGGATCATAATAGAATTATGTGAATTATAACAACCCCTTCACAGCCGTTCGCCCTGTCATGTAATTCGTCTGTTTTAACTGGATGTGGAGAGAGCATGTATGCTGTGCACGTACTAGATTGTTACTGCAGGTATTTAAGATTGTAGAATGATCAGTGGTGCAACTTTTACATAATCTTGCTCATTATCAAAAGAATAATCTCCACGTGTTTGCACAGTGCTGTTGTAGCTGAGCTGGTTGCCTTTAGCAACAAGAGATTCGCTGAATGCAAACCTAGGTATTAAAAGGCTTCATTATCTAATAATTAGATGTGTCAGTTTAGATGCAGGTCATTGGCAGATTATCTGAAAGCTGCATGGAAATGAAGACTGACATTCATAATCACCGTTTATTTCAACAGCTCACTGATCCACCTGCTCTTACATATGTTGCAGTGACACCACACTGGAAAAAAAAAACTGTTGACAGGGATTTATTCCCAATCCATTTCCTTTCATTTCCAATCCATCTGCTCCACGTCCCATGACATGTGTGAATATGAAAGTGGAAAGACAGGGCCCTATCCTTACACACAGCTTACATGGCTGCTCTTGATATTTAAGTGGGATTATGGTGATATCATGTTCTGAACCCTTTAGCTAATTTTGCCTATATGTTTCAGTCAAAGGGTGTAAAGAGCACCAACCTTTACAGCAGCACTTTTTGTCTCCAGTTCAAACATCAATATTGAATGTGCCCTAATCCTTGCTGTCACAAGCGTGCCCATGGCTGGATTTCATATTAATGTCTCTGGTTTTGAATGGGCACTGAGCATTTAAAATAGATCAACTTCCCAAATGTAGGAAAGGAAAATACCTCTCTGCTGTCAGTGTAGTTTTACCTCATGCTAGGTAGTAACGGTGCTGATTATGAGAGGGTCAGAATGGGTGAAAATACTCTCCATATATCTAAATGTCACACTTGGGCAGTGTTGACTTGGGCAAAATGCCATCACTCGCTATTGACACTGTGATTGGAGTCATTCTCTACTTTTTCACAATCCTGTTTTTCTACACCACGAAGGCCAACAATATAAAAGGATAATGAAACTGTCATAAGCATATGGTCTAATTCACGTGTAATCTTTAGGTTTGCTTGCATATTAAGCAGATAAAGGAACAGCTACTGCATTCCCCTTTTGGTTTGTATCCCCAGTGGTGGCCTTAGCTTTGCTGTTGCAAGAATAGGAAAGACTGGAAAATATGCACCTCCTTCCATGTGTCACACACATGCCAAAAAATTAACATATTGTGTTAAATTTAATTTTCAAGAGACTGAAATGTCTGTGAATGTGAAAATTAATCTAATCTAAAAACAAGTTCTCATTAAGCTTGTCAGTGTCTGTTGACAGCAAGTTTTTAATTACTTAATTTGATATATTGGTGAGATGTGAGGAGAAAAAGGTAGTTCAGTAGATCACTTGGTGAAGTGTACGGATCTGCATGCAACCAGCAACATAAACTAAGAGTGCCCTCCTGCTGACACAATAGATCTTTACTATTCAGAAGAAACACTGTTTGTAAATATAAATATATAGGCTGCTTTCCATATAATCTTCACTGTATACACTTGAAATATGTGTACATTCACTCATAACTGTGTTAAAAATGATTAGGTTGTGAATGGTGCCTCAAAATTATTTTGTGTTCAAGTTTCAGGTGAATATTAGTGTAGTGTGTGCGTTTTTTGTTTTCCTAGTGTATTGTGAAGCAGAACCATCATGAGGCAACACCATCCCTATCGTTCTCTTTTTTTCAGAGGCTTAGAGCTGATTGCAGGCTCTTCTTCTAGATAATGTCAGGTCAAGGATTGTTTACCACTTCGAGCTACCTTTCTCTACCTTGCCCAAATCCCAACTTTGAAAGCATTCTTTTTTCTTTTTTTTTGTTGCTTGCCCTCCTTGTATTCCTTCAGATGAAATGGGCTAAAAAATGTAGCAAACAAATAAATAGCTCCACATGCAGAGGAGTTCATGTGCAAACACTCCCACATAATGTGGTTTTTGAAGAAGGACTTCAATTGGACAACCCTGAACAGTGTGCAGCTCGGTATCCCACACAGCGTATCCCAGCTCCCTCAGATCAGATCACCATCCTCCCATGTGACTAAAGCTTGGAAGAAATGCAGAACACTGATGAATCAATGCAGAACGGGGGCAAAGGCAACTCTTTGGTTGTCACAACAGAATGGTTTCAGAGAGTGAACTGAGCTCAGTCCTTTGGTTTTCGTAAAACCTTTGGATAATTTAAATATGTTGGTGTCCACGCTTGGTGAGGCGCTTTATCGTGTTACTTGTATTTCGCACTTTTTTCTGAAAAAATACTGCCTGGTTTGGCTGTGAGAAAACCATGGATCTGTGTACAGAAAGATCAAATGTAGGTGTTGTTTGACAGGAGAAGTTTTGATACTACTTGATACTGGGTCTATAGCTATTGAGCACTAATACCAGCCTTAGAGAATCTTTATAAATCCTTTAAAAGTAATTCCTTGTTGAAAATAGTGGATTGCAGTTGAATCATACTCATAATAGTAATAATAAAAAAATAGGAAGAAGGTGAATTATATTGTTGTAATTGTACAGTACTTGTCAGGACTTCCAGCTATTGTGCTTGGTGTTAAAATGGTGGGATGTTGCCTTTCTCGAGGTCCTTGAGAGGAGCACATGCTTCATATTCAAGCCTATTTACGAAGATATGGATTTAATTATACAATATGCAGCAAACAGAAAAAGCTGTTAATTTACTGGCTCATAATTCAATTAGTGAATAATTATATATATATATATATATATACACACACAATTTTAATTAGATTTGTCTAAGTATGTATATAAAGTTTGAAATATTAATAATGAAGTAAAGAGTTATGGAACTTTCACAGCAATCACAGAGACGTTGCTATTTTCTGAACTATAACTATTAGTTCAAGGTAAAAGTACTCAACATAGGAAGGGAAATAATGATGTTGAAAACATTTCAGTGATTGACCTCAGGTTGATAAGCTGAGAGGATTTCAAGGTCTTCAAAGGCTCCCCTATAGACTAAAGAAAAATAAGTGTTATGGAATGACAAGACTGATATATAAGTCATGGGGGAGATGAGACTATTGTGCAGATATATATGAGTTACTGGGGTTAATCTTGTCCAAGACGAATGCTTTGCAGGTGCTAGGCAACAGTTGTGTATGTCAAGAAGGAAAACTGCCTCCATTTTCTCTTATTCCATGTGGAATTGGTTGCTAACATTTTGATCACATACCATCACATTACTCACAGCACATAATGAAAGGTATGATAACCAAGCAGCATTATTGTTGTAGCCTAATGAGCAATAAACCCAGACTTTTCTTCATTGTCTGCTTTTCAAACAGTTGGGATATCTATGTGTATGGAGTCAACATAGTCGACATACACAACATGTGTGTGTGTGTGTTTGCGAGAAAGGCCGAGACCGAGATGCAGGGAGTGATGCAGGTCATTGAAATGTAGACAAGCACTCAGCCAGATGCTGCAAAAATCAATCCCAGTGTAACAGATGGCAAGATCACTAGGAGCATGATTCTCTCACCTCTTTGTGCTGTGTTACCCCATGGGATATTCAAGATGTCCGTCTTCTGTAATGAGTGTATCCTATATTAGACACATATTCTTTGCAGATGCTTTCACACCTAGAAATGAGATTTCGGTTTTGATATGTGGAGGTTTTGGAGGAATACTCAGTGAGAAATTTGACCTAAATAGGGTACAACCTTCACAAATTAAGAATGAAATCAAGGTGCTAAATCTAATAGCACTGTGGTCTACTACGGTGTCTTCATCCCTCTTCAGAGAAATTTTTTTTTAAATCATGCAGAAGTTTCCACAGTGATATTTCAGGGACTGAATCGCATTACATTTATTTCAGCCAAACGTGTGTCCAGCTATTGTGCTTGGTGTTAAAATGGTGGGATGTTGCCTTTCTCGAGGTCCTTGAGAAGAGCACATGCTTCATATTCAAGCCTATTTACGAAGTTATTATGGTTGATATTAAAAAGTGGCAAAGGCTTTGCTGCCACCAGTCATACCCGTAGTCGAAGTGCATTATGAATGAGCTGAATCCTGGTGAAAAGAAAGCCTGGGATATTCAGAAAATGCTGCCACTGCATTTTTCTTTTCACATGGATGAAAAAATATTCACAGGGTAGCCTTCCCCCAGCCGCTCACTGATTTCCATATTGATTCCTTATGTAACTGAGCCAAGGGTGGGTATGGTTTCCACCTTCTGCACAAACATTTAGTTACATTGATCATTTCCCATTTTAATAAAGACAATTGCACAGATGTATTCACAGAAACACATAGGTGTTTTTCTCTGTCACTCTCCATCTCTCTCACACACACTTTCATGCCAACATTTGGTGGTTGTTTCAGGAGCTGAGCTACAGTCAGGGCTGTTGAACTGGCCAGTTGGCCTAGATGTTGAAATCTCATTATCCAAGCTCTCTGTCTCTTTCTTGGCTGAGCTTTTAATTTTGTCAAAATAAAATAATAATGTAGTACACATAGTGGAATGTGTTGCCAAAGATATCGTTATGAATGAACTTGCCTACACATAATGATGAACTGTGCATTTTAATTGGTAATAAAGTTGGTATTGTTGTGATAACACAATATACAGGCCCCTAGCTGACACGCAGGGATAGCAATTTATATTCCTGCAGATGCCACAGCAACAACATTGTATTCTATGTGAATTCATATTGTCCTCCAGTACTTGGTCTTTGCTATGTGACATAATATCCAAAGTCCCAGAGACAGTATTATACCATCCATGCACCAATTCTGTAGCACCGATGAAAAAATGGCTTTCTTCTTTAGACAAAAGAAAGTGTCTTGTAGAGAACTGTTACGTCAAGTTGCACCTCATTTTTTTCTTTAGAGTGATATCTAATAAAGTTGCTGCAGGTGTTGTGAAATCCCCAGGCATCTCCTACGCTACGGTGCTACTGTACAGTACCTCTAGGGGAGAAGATGCTGGCAGACAAAGTAAAGTTCACCCCTGGAGAGTTTGGAAACAGGGGAGAAAACAGACGGATATAGTACGTGCACGCGGCTACACTGATACACACACAGAGGCACAAATCGTACTTTAGTAAACACTATCTGCAAAGAAACGGAGTTTCAGGAATGGTAAAGATACAGAAGTTTTACACATGACTACCTCTTATTGCAGACAGGGGACAGAGAGATCAAATCAGCAGCTTAACTTGTTCTCAATTAAAATGTAGAGCACAGCAAGCTTTAACCTTCTGTCTCCTTTTCTGGTGCAGTCATGCTTTAGTTTATTCTCTGCTCTTCACCTTACTCACTCCACTCTGATTTGCATATTTGCAATTGACAAAATATGACTTATATTATCCTAGAAATGAACGGTGTAAAGCTAAATATCCAGAAACATTATCAGTTGTGACTAATAATATATGTGAACCTACAACTGGAGGACCTCTACAGCCCTGCTCTGACATCTACTTGTACCAAACTTGTCCACCGGCCTGGAGTCTGGAGTTATTACCATCTCAATTTACCAAATGTTTTTTGACTTGACAAGCTTCATAAAAGATTCCCATTAATACTGTTTCAGTGTGATGAAGTTGTTAAATATGATTTACCACATGATGCAAAATGCTGCATGTGGTAAGCGACAGAATAAAGTCTGAAGGTTATCCAGTCCACACTTGTGATCGTTCATTACAAAGTGACCGCTCGAGCCTGTCCGAAGCCTCGCAAAAAGAATCCATGCCAACAGCTGCTTCTGGTCCTGTGGGATTTACATGCTGATGAGACTTCATCAGCAAGGTCACACCTTAACTAGTGGCCATTTTAACTAAGTCCACATCATTTCAGCTAAACCAAATCCCAAATCTGCTGGTTAAAAGATCAGGATGTCTTCAAGCTCCTGTGACACTAATTTACAATTAGATAATAATCAGCATGAATTTCCTCTCTTTATCAAAACAGACCTAATATTCAGGCGTTGCAGAAATAGTGACATATCCCGAGATGAGGCTGAACACTTAGTGTTGGAAGCTGTGAGGAGGTGTGGAAACGAGGCTGAAAGAAGCAGAAACAGAAAGCTGCAGTGTGTAGGTGGCACCCACACAGCTCAGATTGGCTTAGCCGGCCCTGCATTAGCTAGAAGGCTAGGGCCTGTTTGTCTGAAATCTCTTAGGAAGGGACAGATCAAAGACAGGGCAAGGGGCCACAATACAGCTTACACACTTTCTGAGGCAGCAGCATGTACATGTATGCGCACAACCACAAAGAAACACAGAACAGACTTGCTCCCTTGGCTCTTATTGATTGCTTTCTATATCTCTCCCCTTCTCTTCCAGTTTCAGAGTCCCCACAATAAAGCCCCGTCTACACTTGCAAAGCATTTAGCAGTTGGAAAAGTCAACTCCAGCCTGCAGCTAAATGCTGTGCCCAATATGAAACAAGCCACAGTGTACAGGGTTGTATAACAAAGACATGTTTGATTTCAGAAAATGTGTTTTTCTCCTACAAATTGCAGTTTTTTATTGGATGGCCAAACTACATGCTTGCATTCTTGGAAAAAGAAATGATTGTTATTGGAAAGCAACGGGAGCATGGGAGGAACCTGCCTTTGGTTGCTCCTGGAAGGTGCGTGAAACAACAAAATTGCTTTATAGGACTTTTGCTGTTAGTTTCATGGCTCAAGGGATGGCAATGTTTGTCATTCTTGTGCTTTGGTTGGTTCACCACTGTGCTTCAGACTAAAATATCTCAACAATTATTGCATGGATTGCCATAAAATTGTGTTCAAACATTTATGGCCCCCAGAGGTTAAAACCAAATGATTTTGGTGATTCCCTGACTTCTTATCCAGCCCAAACTTTCAATATGTTCTGTACTTTGGTTAATTTATCGATAGTTTTATGTGTTTTCAATAAGCAGGCAGGCATAAATGGAGAGTCTTAGTCCTGTTAATCAATCAGTCGATTAAGGCCCATTGTGTGCACACATATTAATATGTCACAACCTAAAACATCGTGCACATTTTAACATGACATTCGCTCCTCTGATTCGCTTTTTGATCTCGACACTGATTAAACAAAATAGATGACATCCAACCAGACGTGATTTGCTTCCTCATTGAACTTCACTCGGGCAGTTCTATCATCTGCATAAACAGCGAGATCTTTTGCTTCTGTGTGTCAATAGATGTTGATAGCTTCATTTGTTCATTATTAATATATATGCACAATTCTTTGTTCGCTATCGCTCTTTGTCTGTTTTATAATTGCTGCATGGTAAATGACATACTTTGACATCTGGATTTCAGGGTCAAAGACTACAGTAATGAGTGTGGACAATGTGTCCAAATTGCTCATTGTACAATCTGTATAGGCTTTTGTCCCAGGAGGTTTTATTTGTACCTCTTACATCCATGCAGTATGTTATCACTCTTCTGTGTGTGCCCAGGAGGCTGACGTAATTTCACTTGCATATGGCAGTTCATGTGGAATTTGTAATTATTTGTGTTTGTGTGTGTGAGCACGCCTGCCCACCTATGTGTGTCACATGTAATGAGCCAGCATGCCTCTTTCATGACCCTCACTGCCTTGTCATCTCCTTCAAACCTTGACAAACATTAGGCTGACAGGTGGTGGCAAAACATGTCAAATCCAATGATTAATATTTTTCCTTCCCATCTTTCACACTCTGTCCATCTAGCCTCTAAACAGTCTCTGTCTTGAGTCAGGCTTGTGTATGTGCATGTGTCATGTGCGGTGCATGTGTGGGTTTGAGTCCTGTCACTTAACTACTCTGTGGGGTCTTCAAAATGTCCATCGGTCAAATATGATTGGTGGCTCATAGGAAAATTGACCCAGAGAGAGAGAATGTCTGTTTTCCTTTAGAAAAATGGCACATGGACACATCATTCAAAACAGATTCTCCTTCAGGGTCACATTCAGTACAGGTTGCATTGACATTTTAAATGTATTAAATGGCAATCAAGATTGTATTACAGTTTTTATTGTCTGTTTCTGAACCAATGATGGAATATTATGGATAGTTTTTGTTCTTCTGTGGCACTAATATAAGGAAAAGTGAATTCATTAGAAGGACAATTTCAGTAATATAATAATTGCAAGATTTCTGTTTCAAGGATGAACTGACTGTATTGTTCTCGAAGCAACTATAAGGTGTTCAATCAAAAAATATTTTATTCTAAAACATCTCCAAAGATGACATTATTATGTAAATTTCAGTGAGTTAGTGCTGTATTTTATTTAGTAAAGTGTCTTGCTGATTTTTTCATAAAATGTAGTTATATATTTCAATTTTTTTAGATAATTGGCATCTTTTATTTTGGAGATTTTATTCAGAAACCCAAAGCAGTTCACAAAGAAAGGGTTTAATACTAGTTGTATTACACACACAAGTTTAAAAGAAACAATTCTCCCCAATGTTTTCTTAGGACTTATTCCTCATGTAAATACTTTACTGTCACATTGTGGTCTCACAATAAAAGCCAAAGAGTTGGCATGAGCAGTTGCCTAGCAACTTCTAGTATTCCAGTATTTTTTTTTCTTTCTTGAAAATGGTGCAACCTCCAATTACTTTAATGCATTAAGACCTTTACCACCATACCAGAATCTCTATGCATGTTAAACTATCCACGTGGGCTTTTTATATAATGGAAAAGAAAAAAAAGAAAGCACAAATTAGCGGGATTTAAAATGGCATGGCATTATAGGCGTTTTTACATGTGGAGACGCAGAGGAGAAACTGACCTGTGCTGCAACATCACTAAAACCATCCCTGATGCTCGGGTGTTGTTGGGTTCTCTCTCTCTTTAAATTAAACAGTTCACAGTCTGAATGCCAGGCTCTTACTGTATATGAAGGCATGGAAAAGAGAAATGTGTGTGCTCTCACTCTATAATGCCAATCACTTTCAAATCCTGTGATACATCGTAACTCTATGATACTTTATGAAGTCATATTGGAAGGTGATTTAAAATGATAGTTTGGGCAATACTTTGGAAAGACTGCACACCGTTAGTAAAAAGTAATTTCCTCTCCAATTCTATTGCTTGGTTCCTCTGGTTGATGATGCACAAGAAATATACAAACCAGGGCACACTGATCAAAGACAGGGTTCCTACTTTTATCTTGTATACAATATGTGCTCATAGTGACTAAGTTCTTAAAGTTTTTATGATTGTGTTTGAGTACTTACAGAACCGGTTATGAAAAGGTTACGGTCATGGTTTAATACAGAGTCTGCTTTGACTTGAATCACCTTTGAACCAAAACAATCTTTCCTCAACCTTAATCAAAGTGCTTTTGTTGCCTGGACCAGAGATGGCCATTGGGGAAAGACCTGTTGATGTCAACTATGTTATATAGTATAGTTCAGATCGTTTGGCTGAAAGGCAACATTTAGGCTGGTGGTGTACACATTGTTCTCGCCTCTATTATTAACTGGTGTTGAGGTCCCCTTGCACAAAGCACTTAACCCTGAACTGAAGCACAAGGAAATTTCACAGTTATGATCGTGTGAAACTGCTTATAAAGCCAGTCATAGCTGCAAAATTGCTTGCGTGCCCAGTAAACAAGAACATTCCTTAGAAAGTTTAGAAAGTGTGTTGAAGTAGAGTTAAAGCACATGAGAAAAAATATTGAAACATCAGTTTGTCTTTTCGACAGCTCAGTATGAATCCATTGTTGCCTTTTCTGTTGTGTTTGTGTGTGTATCAGCTCGTGTTTACAAGCTGCGGTCAAGATGAGCTTCCAGACTGGCACGTAGCCATTGACCAGTGTTATAACAGCTTGAAAATTTCTGCCTTTTGTGGGCTGCCGATATGAGCAGCTCCATACTGTTTGTAGGTGGGCAGCATTGCTCAGACCAGTCAGTGAATTCTTTCTTGTTTTTGTGGCCACTCAGACAAAAGGGTTGATGTCACGTATTTTTAACACGTGTATATTATGAACATTTTTTTTAAGCACTTGAGCAGAAACACTGATTGCGATTCCACCTCTGGCTCATCAAGTGTGTTTGTGGGTCACAGCTGAAACCAATCAGTTCTCATCCAAAGCGAGATTCCCTGACCACTGGCAGTGATTTAGAATACTTTATTTATATCACTGTGTCACGGCACAGGTAGTACTGTTAAAGTGATATATTCCTGGATTTAGGGGATTTAAATACGATTAAATTAATTATAGCTGTGCCAGCTACTAACAGTTCACCACATGCGCTGAACGAATTTGGTTGCCAACAACAGGACAGGAGGTCGGCCTTACCTGAAACCCTGCTGAGCTCGACTTGCTTTCCACAATCGATCCACTCTGCTGCTAGTCTTTGCCGTGTGGTCGGGTCAGCCCACTCCACCTTCTTCCAGGTACTGACTTTGCTTTTAACAAAAACTAAACCAAAATACTTCAGGAAGGAGGCTGATCATTTTTTGTTCAGTCAAGTTATTATCTGCGACACCTTCCTCCTCTCTGTCGCTCTCTTTTTGGCATCTGACAAGCTTTTATAAGACAACTCCCCTTGAAGCCTGGCAGTGCTTCAGTCAAAACACAACTCACATCACATCATCATTTGCTTCATTAAAATGTTTGGCATTTTTACTTTGTAACTGAAAGTTTTTTGATTAATTAATTAGTCCATTTGCAGAACTCAGTTGATAAATGTTTATTATTATTATTATTATTATTATTATTATTATTATTATAGAGCCTATAGTCTCTACTTCTACATTCAGAATTCTGAAGGCCATTTTTTAAACTTTTTTCCTGCATTTATAGGCCAAATGATTAATCGGTTAATTGAGAAAATAACTGATAAATGTATATCTAATTAAAATAATTAGCAGCTGCCCTACTCTCTGAAGAATTCAGTTTATTCTCCAGAGAAGTTATATAACATACTGTTCATGTGCTGGTAGCGAGAGTGTTTGAGCAATACGGTGAAAGTCATACATGTTGGTGTCCTGTTCTTTGTGGAAACACACCGAGGCAGCATCTGTTAGGCGGCTCCAAACAGTGCTCTTTAGGCCATGGGAGGATGTTGGCCCGTGATGTTCTGTCATTGCAGAGTGTTGAGGATGTTGTAGTCTCCTCTCTGGGCTGTTGTCATTCTGCTGGGCCAGGCGGTGTGTCTTACATGACACCACTATGCAAGGGGCAAGGAGAGGAGGATTTTTTAAGGAAATGAAAAAGACTGAGGGAAGAGAGAGATGAGGTGAGGTCGCCGGCGACGATAAAAGTGTGTGAAAGGGACGGAGGAAGAGAGGCAAGACGTAAGAGATGGAGAGTGAGAAATAAAAGACGATAGGTGGCATGCTTTGATATTCCCCTGGTGCCTGGTGGAACGAAGCATGTACCAGCACTTCAGCTCTCCTGCCTGTTATTGGGTGATGAAACCCCAGTTGCAGTAAATGAAATTTAATCAGAAAAAATTTCCACACAGGCGAGCTGTGAAATTTCATAATGTCTTGGTGTGTGTACGCACATGTATGAGTATGTGTCTTTTTGTGTGTATGTGTGTGTGTGTGAGCATTTGCATCTGCATGCTCATGAATGCACACACTGAAAAATGATATAATCTTGGGCCCAAGTCAATAATAATATGCAAAGTAGCTGTAGCTTTTCAGCTTCGGGGTTAAGACATCACCACTGAAACTACTTATTATCCCCAATTTCCTCTGTGTTTATCCATTTTTCATAACCATATTGAATAGTTTGAATTTCACTTTATAGCTGTACCTTTTAACAGGCTTTAATTTCACACTGACAAATTTGTCACCCGCAGGAAAGGTTTTTTTTTTTTTTTGGGGAGGGTGAATAATTTTGAAACCTTGTCACACAAGCTCTACCTGTTGATAAAATGTGTTCAGGCCCTCATGGTTAAATTGGGATTTGTTACTGTATGTGTAGAAACTGAATTAAAGGTCCAGTGTGTATGGCTCTATGTGCAGACTATGGCAGACATGGAATATAATATGCATAACAATGCTTACATTAGTATATAATAACCTGAAAATAAGAATTGTTGTGTTTTCTTACCTTAGAATGAGACTTTTATATTGACAATTGCCATGGTTCCTCTTCCAAAAGTGTTTGCCATGTTGCAACACTGTGTTTCTACAGTAGCCCAATACGGACAGTCTGGGTTTAGATAGGGCCTGTCATGTTCTATTTTGCTGTCACCATAGTGTCTCCTTCACTCTTGGAACAGGTGGGTGAGTGGAGGGGGTTGCAATCTGCAACAACGCAAGCCAGATACCATTAAATCCTCCACAGTGGTTCTGGTTCAAAAAATATATATTATATTTAGTGACATGCAGCCTGCTGGTTAGCTGCAGTCTCATGATCAGTAGTGTTAAACAGCAGGACATCTTTGCGAAAAAAAATTAAAAAATAAAATAAAAAATCATAGATTTAATGGAGGTGGCAGATACGGCTGGGTTTGACTGATGTTTGAAATTTTGCACGTCTCTGCTTAATTAAAATTAATCACTTTGCACACATTTACAGAAACTCAATATCATCACTTTTTTACATCAGAACACCCACTGCTTTTAAAGTACATCTCTATAGAGGCTAATGTGTTCCTTACATGGAAGATGTGTTTATAGCCTAGAAGTCAAGCCATTATTTTAGAAATCTTAACACTCCTTAAAGGTTAAATATGAAAAAATGGATTTTCCTTAGATCGTGCCTTGCATTATTAATGCCCCTTAAACGCAATCTACATACTTGATGAGTGCAAGTTCAAGTAGATTCCATGTGTGCCTTATTGGCCAGTGCAATATATACTTATACAACAAAACAACATTTTATGAACTGAATTTATGTTCCGCTATAAAATGTAGCTTGAGAAACAAACCCAGAAACAACTGAACTGTTTTATGGGGCTTATCAACCAAAAGTACCCTTTGTAATCTGCAAAAAAAGCGATGTCATCCAGAGGTCACCAAATTGCCTGCTCTCCACTCCTTGACTGTTCTGTTCCGTCCTTGAAAATCGCAAACGTAATTGGCCACAAAGGGATTGTTCTGTCCAACACCCACTGAGAATCGTATCAGCGGCTCTCAAGTGAATCTTCATTTCAACCAATTCCTAAGATCATGACCCTTGAGTGAAAAACAACATAACTGTTTTTAAAAGGATCATTTATACATATTTGAAATCCATTCAAAGCATGAAAACACTTTACTGGATTATTCTCTGTTCTCAGAATATTTAAGCTTTGCTTGTCAACTTAAGTTAACTCAAATGGCTTCCCCCGGGTAAATGCACCATTCCTCTCCATTGTTTTTCATTTACCAACACTCTCCACCCACCCAGTGGTGCATCCATCCCAGTGGAGCCATCTTAAAAGGGTGATGTTTGCTAATTTTCAGAGCGTATTGTGTTCAACAGCTTGGCTATATTGTTGTCCACAAGGACACACAAATCAGCTTGGCATTCTTTCATTAGATATTCATGTTAAGAAGATCTGATGAAGCCGTACTGCAGACTCAATTAGCTTCCTCTCTGAGTGCTGTGAGGGTAGACTGGTCTTGATTTACTCGTGCTCTCTAGGGCTGAAGAGAATATGACCTAACATAATAAGGAATACCTGGTTTGCATGAATATAGTGTTACTGTGGAAAAGATGCACAGAGTGTGAACTACTTTAAAGCCAAGTGCCTCATCATCATTTTTTTTGACAAAGGGCTGGGATTAGGTTGCAGAGAGTGATTGTACTTTCCATGTTAATGATCCTGTTTGCCTCAAGTGCATCAACTACTGTAAGATTGTAGTGCACGCAGATGTTTCTCTGGCATTTATAAACAATTGCTGCAGGCATTTGTTTGCATCTTTCTATCTTTCCCCTCTTTCTCTTTCTCTGGATGAATGTGCTGGGTTTTTTTTTGTTTCACATTAGATTATCACTAAAGAGTTTCACAGACATTATCTTTTTTATGCCCTTCCTGTGAACACATGCTACTCAAACACACGTAATCACATAAATATTGGCCCAACGTAAGTCCCGTGCATGCCAAATGTCCATGTGGATATTCATTATTCAATGTATAAACATCAAGCCCGTGTAGATTCGACACTGACTGACACACTGACAGCCCCAAATATAGCATGTGTGGGTGTGATGTGAGTCTGACATACAGCTGTCACGTCCATCACAATAAGACACAAGATTACATCAGTACCATTTAATAGATAACAAGAAAACAGGTTTAGCCCGATAACATCACAAACACCGTTAATTGACTGGTGCCAGATAATCCAACCCAGAAACTGATGTTGCTTTGCACCCATCATCAGTCATTTAGAGGTGTCTTCTAATTCGTTCCTCCTCCATGTGTGGCTGTGGTTGCCATGGCCACACTGAGGGGTTGATTTACTAAGGATTTGTGGGCTAGGATTAGATGCTAACGAGTCAGATTAGTGTTTGTCCATATTTATTACGGGTCGCACTAAAGTGGTGATAACAGAAAGGTAGCATTTCTATGACTGATCGCTCAACATCATAATATAACATAATCACACTAAATAAAAACAAGTAATCTAGTCCAGCAGCAGCGCATGTGACACACAGCTCATGGCGGCAATAAAGATTCTTTAAAAGACTTTGTGCCTGATTGCTGCAGTTTACATTCCTTCCAGCAGTCCTTCTCAGTGGTATAACTCTATGATTCAATGTTATCCTCAGACAGTAAGTAATCCAGTGATAGCTGTCCATACATGCATGGTTACATCGCAAACAGGGTCCACTAATAGCTAATTCTGCATATTCAAGTTTCTGCATGCTTTAGTCTGAACAGTCAATCACTTTTCTCTCACTGATGACATCCATCGCATATTCAACTGTGCCAGACACACTGCATGAAACACCTGCTAGAACAACCCAACAGCACCTCATGGTTTACTCTCCGTTTGTTATGTTGAGGCCCATAAATCGCCTAAAATCAAGTCTTAATCTAGGCCATGAGATCGGATTAGCCAGTTTGTCTACTTATAGCAAATAGCCATGCACATTCATGAGACAGAAGCTGCCGTCCCTCTTCTTACTGCTGTGTCACATGCAGAGATGAAATTATAATAGGTCACCCATCTGAGCTAGATTGTATAGTCAAGCTCACTTAGATGTGGATGGTGATGAAGGTTCAGCAAAAGGAAGCGCTGGAAGAGAGCCTCGGAGGTACCTATTGCAGCTTTTGTCTCTTGACAGGATCTGCACAGGCGTTTTTGTGTCAGCATGAGTGTGTATCTGTGAGTGCCTGTGTGTAATGTGGCAAAATCTTCCTGTGATCACTAAGGCTGGGCAGTTTTCACCTCATCTCCCCAGGCTGTGTGAGACTCAGGAGAAATCTTCCCCTCTCCAGTCTTCCGCCCTTCATCCACTCCTTCTCCTCCTCACCACCCCATCCGCCTTTATCTTCACTTCTCCTCGACCTCTGTCATTCCTTGATCCATGCCTCCCTCCCAACCTCCTTCCTTCTTGTTTTGCCACCCGCACACACACACCTGATCCATCTGATTTCATCACAAGCCCTCGAACTCAACAGCTTTCTCACCTCTCAACCACCTCTTTGCACTCTGTCCTCCCTTTTCCCTCCCCTTCTCCCCTTTTCAACTTTTCAACTTGCTCAGCCCTACAGTATTTCCCCTATGTTTACCCTCTAATGCCCTCAGTACCAGTTCATCATGATGCCTCTGCCCTGCTGTTACCTACCCGCCAGCAACTACAATATATGACAAACAGACATGATCTGTCTTGCTTCTTGGCGGAACAGGTGTGGTGCAGGCACATAGACATTAACATGAATGAATGATATGAGACACTGAGATGAAAAAATGTTGTCAAAAGTGCTCCCTGTTTAATACATAGTCATATTTTAATTTGTTTGTTTCCAGTGAAAATGTATCCTTTCGAAGTTATACGAGAGAAGTGCAAATTTGGTGGAGTGAAGCCACTTAAAACGCTAAATAATATCCGTTCATCAGGTCAATGTTCCTTTTTTCCGTGAAATTTAATCTTCAGAATCTTTTCAAGGATCCCACCAAAATGACAACTGGCTTTAAAAAACTCTGCAGCCCTGCAGTGGTTAAGTGAGAGTGAAAATTTGAAATTGATTTGGCTGGTTCACCTGGTTTCAGGTCCTTTCAAGACTATGCAAACCCACATGTTGACTTTGAATCAGTAGTCATTGAATTTATGTGTGGGTGTATGTATATGAAAGCAAACATGTCGTTGTATATAAAGCAACCCTTCTTTTTTTTCAATGATAGGCCAAGAATAAGGATGTCGATGATGATGAATGTTGATGAAGACGTCCATATCTGTGAAATAAGCCACTACCTTAATTCCAGTGCAATAAGGTTACTTTTGTGTGCACAACCGGTGCATATAAGTGTATTTCAGAATATTTTTTTTCAGAGACAATAGTAAGCTAATAAAAAAATGAAAACCTGCAGTTATATTCCAAGGTCAGAGCACAACACATTGAATCGTCATAAAAGATGAAATGACAGTTGGTTCTGATTATTTTTATCTGCAGTCCTTCAGTATGCCCTCTTTTGTTGCAACAGACTTCCAATGTGTTTTTGTCCCTGAAATTGGACTCTATATCTCTTAAAATATGTTAAACAAGAACATAATTCTCTTCTCTTTTTATTTCTTCAGAGCTACATCAACAAAGCCATTGCCCAGCATCATTGACTAGAGCACGCACACAGCTGTAATTAAGCAGAGTAATCCTGTTTTAGTGACAATAAACTATAGCAACCATAGATCACATATCCTCATGAAATGAATCATTGTGAAAATTATTGTAACATTACCAGAGGCTTTGCAGAGGAGCAGTGCACTGTAGCTACACAAAGATTATGTACATACCCTCCAGAATCGATTGCTGCTCTAAACCACATAGACTGTTATAAAGACTTACTTCATTAATCAGATAATTAATCTTCCTTGTGGTTAAATAGGGTGATAAAAGGGGAAAAAACTGAAGTTATATTTGAAGTTATATATATATATATTTGTGTGTGTTTCTTTTTGTGTATAGGTGGTGATGTATATTTGTATATTTCTGTTTGTTTATAAATGTTAGAATGCACGTTGATGAGCCCAGTTTTTTCAGATTAATAATTATATAGTCTTGACAGCTGGCAGTGAACTTTCTATGTTCATCAGAAAACCCATTAGTTATCTTTCATCTTCCAAGGAGGCAGAGAAAGAAGGCACTGCTCTTTGTAAGGCCATTAGACACTTTTTCAAATTCTTAGGTTGTCTTCAACATTTTACTTATTTTAAGTGACTAGTAAAGGTCCAGTGTGTTACATTTAGGGACTGTTTTTATAGAATATGTCAGAAATTGAATATAATATGCACAATTATGTTTTCTGTCATGTATAATCACCTGGGGGGAAAAAAGGAAAAAAAATGCTATTACTTTAAAATAGACCTTTTGCATCTACAGATGCTGCGGGTCCTCTTTTACGGAGTCCGCCATGTTGAACCATCATGTTTCAACATAACTGGCTTTAGGAACGTTGAAGATTTTTACTTTTGCATCAAAAGTAGCTTCTCCTTCATTCCTGGAAGTGGTGGGTGAGGCAAGGGGTTGCAAATCAGCAGCTACATTGCTAGTCACCGCTAAATTCTACACACTGGACCTTCAAAGCCACCATATAAGCAATATGTCCTGTTTTTTTTTTACCTTTGTTGCCTGGTAAGACCTCCTCTCTCTGTGTGTGTGGGCCTGTACAAACTGTACTTTATTGACATTTCCCTTGCTTTTCCATTAGTCATGTTGCAACTGTCAGGGCAATGCAATTTGTCCACAAAGTTTAGTGACATCCGTCATGTAGTACCTCACATAGCTCCACCCTACTTCAACCTAATTGCAGCACATTTTAGTGTTGCTTTAATATGTATGCTACTAAAAAGGAAATGCCTTCCTTAATGCCACAATATATCTAAGTAGAGAGCAATAAAAAGGTTCAATAGCTTAGTTAGAAAAACACACATATTCTTTATTTATCTTTGAACACCTAGAATCTATGAATATGTAAATATATCTCCCGCTAATCCATTTTCAGTGTAAAACTTTCACCCCTTCAGACAGAAAAACAAATGCCAGTGTCTGCATCATACATCACTCTACAGTGTCAAGCTCAAACATTGAAGTTAGTTAGTTAAGAAAACCACACTTTTCCATGAAGGTACTTCAATCATTTACATATCCGATTTATACTGTGTACAGTAACACTGCAGAAACACCCCACCCAGTGTGCATGTCTTAGACAAAGTGAGCAGGAACAGTAACTTAGATGTGAAAGCCCTCCTAAAATATAAAAGTATTGTTTTCCTGCGTTAGCACAATCTCTAACCCTCCTGACTGTGCCTCTTCAATAAGTATTGAACGCAATTCTGCACGCCGTCTTTTTTTACTGTAGGACTGGGAAGCATATCTATGTTACACTGGAGAGCACAGAAAAACAAGAAACCCATGCCGGTATGCTTTATCTCCGTACTGTTCTCTGTGCCTTATATATTGCTTAATTAGTTTGGCTAAGGAGGCAGCATGAAGACAAAAAGCAAAATACCTCTCAAATTATAATCAACTTCAAAAGCTTTATGATTGTTTTTTTGTTTTTCCATCTTGCTGGACATTTTTCATCTGTCAATTTTATCTAAACTTCTTCTTGACTTGTGGTTACTTTTCCTTAAAGTTGTGCAAGTAGTCTGATGTTATTATATTACCACAAGCTTGTAACACCTGACAAATGTGTGTCTTGTCCTGTATCAACAGTCAAGGTTGATTACTTCTAACCACAAAGGACTGGCTCCCTATAGCCTTAATATAACAATAGGTAGAATAGAGGTGGAAGATCGCAGATGATATGATCTATTTGATATGATGGTTATATGTGTCATCTAAACACTATAAAGTTTCGCTTTCTGTGTTTGCTTTGCTTGTCGGCACAAGGGAAAAGAGTGTAACATGTTGATAATAATTAATGTAGGCTGTAAGTTTACCGTGTCCATAATATTTGGATAGAAGGCAAGCACGCAAGCTAGAACAACAGATCTAAATCACTGGTTATGCTAAAATTGCTCCACCGTGGCATTTTGAATAAAGCAAAACATGTTTAATATCTGACTGTGGACCCTGCAAGTTTGTCCATTTCAACTGGATTAATTTATCAAGGTGCTAACATAATTTTTTTTCCTGTTTTTGTATATTGTTGAGCCTTTGTTACACCTTATGACTTGCTTTTGGTTAATGAGTTTTGTACCTTCAGGCTACATTTGTTTATTTTTGTTTTTTTATAGAACTCTAAATTCACTAAATTTATCTGAGCAGCTATTACTACCCAACACAAGCTGTTTTTATTATTCAGTCATGCCTGACTAACGTCTCGACCAACCTCAAAAGGCTGATAGAAAAAAGAGAATTTTTAAGATTCAGATTAAAGTAGAAACATTCAGTTTTCCTCCTTCAGGTAATGCAATTCTTCAGTAGAAATTGCCTGCTAGTTGTGAGTATCACACTGAGTCTATTTCATTATTAAAAATGTATTTATAGGTTCATTTGTTCAGGAGTCTTTTATTAGTGGCATTTTTACTACTTTCATTTCATCATATGATGTTTTATGACAGCCGTATTGACACCAATCCCTGCCTCATCCTTCAACCAAACCCATGCCTCTAGTCTGAGTGGTGTATCCATGACTTATTACTCTGAACCTCCCAGACTCTGAACATTATTTTTCTTGAAAGATCTATGGTCCTTTTTTGTCATGCACCACTGTGATTGGCAGAGCTGTTAAGAGGCAAAAGACTGGTATTGTGCCTGACCGAGAAAAGATTAATAACCACACTTTCCAATTATTGTCCACGTCACCTAACCTTTTTGGCTTTGTATCTTGTGCAGGCATGGTCATAGAAGTATGCTTATAGGACCTCAGTGTCCTTGTGAGAACATGACCTTGTGCTTTGTGTCTGCTGTTGCACTGTAACAACAGAGCTCAGTGATTTCTATCTGAATCTAAAGCAGCTCTTAGAATCACTTGAGCTGCTTTAGTGTCTGAATCAAAAGGTCGGCTTTCACATAGGTTTTATTGATCAATCCAGGGTTCTTGAATAATTTCAGAGTTGGATGAGCTTAGGACCAATACTCAGCTGATGCTGAAGCACCGTTTGCTGTCTCTGATGCTCACCTCCATTATCAACCACCCTGCAGGTACAAGCCATTTCTCTTGGTGGCTGTGCACTGCCGCAGAGGCAGGTTAAATCTGTGATTGCTTCCAGCCAGGCTTTCATGATGGATGACTAGCATGGCTGCTTAATATGATGCCTACAAACCATGGATACCTCCAGGAACTGTGTGCGTATACACTGTAGTTACTGCTTGGTCTGGTTTCCATCTTCTAAGCTCAGTGATGGGTGGTGTGCTGAGTAGGTTCAATTTAATGTTGGGCATTAAATTGACTGATATTGGAAATGACATGAAACCTGACATGGTATATAGTCACAAAACATGTCTCTAGCTCTATGTGTTGGATAATGGCTGTGTTGATGTCTTGTATTCCTTGAGGCTGTTGTTCTACTCTACCAGCACATATACTAGTTAGGGTGCACTTTGTTGCTTTGTCAGATCAACTCTAAATTGATTAATTGAGCTAATTAGGCTACCATCTGAAGCCCTTTAAATGGATGATTGTGTCAGTTTTGCTAACAATCTAAAAACGATACCTTCAATTTCCCCCAGCACATTATAAACACCTCTGAAACACGAACTCTCAGTCAGTGTTAGTGTGGAAGATTCCTCTAAGAAGAATCAAGTATTCTGACACAGCTACAGAGTACTTAGTTGTGGGTCCAAGCGCCAAGATGAACAGCCTGTAGTTGCTTGAACCACATCAACGTCATGATTTAAAACTACTGAATTAATTAACAGACAACTGTTGTGGAGAAATTGCTGAAGTCAAATGTCAATGGTGAAGTCAGGAAGGAAGAAAGTGTTCAGGAGCCTCTGATGTCTTATGCTGTATTATTTATTGACACTTCACCAAGGAGAATTAGAGACACTAACACTGACACACTTAGTGCCTGAGTTAGTCGAAGAGAATGTTTTTACTCATGAAGGTGTTACTGTCAGCATATTCTAGTCTGGAGACACAGATGTCTGTTTATGCAGGTTGGACCGTCAACGGCAAGCTATCTATTATGTCTAGGAAGGCAGCAATAGGTCTCTTTGACCCTGGCCACCACAGTGTTGAGATAGACTGTCACCTACCACCTAAAGCCAAACAACTAATACTGCTGAGGACCTCAAGGCCCACACGTGACCTTGTGTAACCTAAGGACAGAAAATTCCATAACAACAACAAAATTGATCCCATGAGCAGGCTAACTGCAGTGATGACCATCATCCTTCTTTACTTTCACGCAAGAGCTGGCAAATGAATTCTTTGCATTTCTGTTCTTATCCACAGTTGGTCGTCTGTTGCAAACATTAAATGCTAATATTGAACTAGAGGAATTGTTGGTCATGATTATGTGGTTATGATGATAATATCTTATTTTTTAGTGTTGTACGATGCATAAACAACATAAACAACAGAGTGTCCACAAGTGTTACTTTGTTTACAATATCAGGATGTAGTATAAGAACATTATGGATGTTCTTGTAATTTAAAATACATACAAATATTTTGAAATCAGTCAAGGACAAACATAAACATGCTGAATATGTACTAAAAATGAGCATTGATTTAACCACCCGCTGGTTGAGTGTGAGCAGGGTGGCCTGTCAGCTGCCTGATATTAATGGGTGTAATTTTGATGTGTACTGTATGTCATGGGAAAGTGTCGGGGTAAGAGCAGTGTGTCCTTTATAGCTGTGGCTTTGCTCAGCAAAGAAAACAACCCAAGAGCCCATGGATATGCCTATAATTGTGGCATTAGAAGGAGAAGGAGAGAGTTCTGGCTTGTACCTCATTAGGAGAAGAGGACATGAGGGCCTTGGGGCCTTTTAGGACAGGCAGGGGAAAAGAATAACTGACAGACAGACAGAGAGGGAGTGAGATACTGACTGCTTAGTTGCAATGGGGATGAAAGGACACAACAGCTATTTTATTACAGAAATCATAAAAAACAGAAACCACCATGCAGTAAAAAACATACAGTCCTGTATGCAATGCACTCACAGAATGACAAATCCATTTTGGCAGTACAAAGTTACCGTAGGTCTATCAAGCACAACTGTGGCATTGATTTCACAAAAAGTGATTTACTTTAACATCTTCACCCCTTCTATTAAAACTTCTGTGTCATTACCATAGCAACAGCATCCTGCACAGTAGCTACTGTAAGCTAATAAAGAACTTGATTCAGAAATAGAAAAGTTAGACACTGAACATCATTATTTTATCCGCTGTAAAGGCACAGGTAAGGTTAAATTCCCAATAGCTTGTTTAAGGTAGGTGCTTAATGTGAGGTATTTAATGCTACCTTGATGGCAGAATTCAGCCTAAGGCAACTCATGCTTCTTTAATATTCTCTCTTTATAGATAAGGAGCCGTCTTTAAAACAAAAGAGCCTCTCAGAAGCTATGTATTGTTACCTTTCATTACCCCCCAGTTGCAGGACAAGTTGCTTAATTTTCTACAGAGAAAGGTGAATACTATTAATAGACCTTCATTTTTTAATCTTTGTTTCTCCAGGGGCTGTTCAGTAGCACCACTTGCCCCTCCCTCATCTTCACCACAGGATGTGTCCTTGGGCAAGGCATTTAACTTCCAGCTGTGAGTGCGGAGTAGAGCTTTGCTCACAAACATGATCCATCCCCAGCCATAGATAAAGTAAATAAAGTTAAAAAACAAATGTTTTTATTAAAGCTCCCAGGAAACACCTGCAGTGTTCAGGTTTGTTTTCTGTATGATGTGGATACGCAATGTAATTTCCTTGAAAAGCCAAGGGATAAGTTCACTACAGCGTTTCCACAGGAACATGAAGGGTATCTGAGACTTTTCAACATCTGGAAGGCTGCAGGTTCACTTTGTTCTCATAAACTGCATTGCATGTGGTTAAAATCTCCTTGAGCAGTACTAGACCACCTGCCCATATACCAAGTACTGAAGAACCTGAATAAACAACTAATGCTTGAAATGTAAAAACAAATATTAGATAATTGCATTACAAAGAGAAATACTTTGTATAATATGCTCATAATCCCATTTACACGCCCTCTCTACATGTCCCCCCTCAAGTAACAATGAATTCTTAAATTATAGGTTATAGGAACAAGAAAATGTTTTCTGTTAGTTGTTCAATGCCCCATTAGTTGTTGTGCATTACATTTGTGGGCTAAAACCAAGCACAGATATAAAGCACCTAACATACTTTACAGTTTGACCCTTACAGCTGTTTAACCAGAGTAACAAGCTGTTACCATTTGGAAGGACATTGATTTTGAAATCAAGTTTGTTTCTCTCCACTGCGTTTTGCCAACTGGGAGCCGTAGCTACTGCCAAGAAACTGATTTTCAGGCTACACTGCCTGTCTACTTATGACTTGTGTTTCTCTCTCTGCCTCACTTTCTCTTGCCCTTGGTGTTGCAATGTTGTACAGTATGATTGAGAGTGTGTATCCCCCCGGAGCATTCTGTGGGTCTAAGTCATTTAGTACAAAGTGTGAAGGGCATCATACACACTAACACAAGATACACACACACATTCACAGGTTAGGGTCAAATGCACACCAGTTTGACCTGTGTGCATACCCACCTACATGCTCATATACATAACAGACAGAGAATTTGTAGTATAGCAGTGCTCCACACATTGGAAGTGGGAGACACTTGAGAAGAGATCAGATCAGATGAGCATTTGTTCCACATCCATTCATCTTTGATTCAGCCCTGCCCTTTTCCTCTCATTTCCTTTTTCTTTTTCTTTCTCCTCTTGTGCCTCATGAAATATCATTGATTTGGGCCTCTCCACAGGCCACTTATGAGGTTACCCTGCCTATAGTTTCACAGGGCACCTCAAGGAAATTCAAAACACTGCACCAATCAGACACAATTGCAGATGTGACTGCAAGAATTCATTACAGCTGATTGTTATATTTTGCTCTGTTAGTTTATTGAACACTGAATTGCATACACATTATGCAATAACATTTGCAAGGATTGTGGTATTTATAAGACTGTTTTAAATTATGAATTACTATGCCTCCTTTTTAAATACACTGTATGTATGCTTTTCACATTTGGTTTGTGTTAATTAAGAAATGTATGGGTGCTCTATCTCAAGTGTTTTGTTTTTCTGCGTTTCACATAATACAAACACAAAGCAAACCGAGTTCATTGTCTGCAGCTTTAAATAAGACTTCAGCATTTCACAAGCATTGCATAAACCTATCTTAGGACAGATTCTTCATAGCTTGAGTGTTATCAAAGAGCATTTAAGCATTAAGTGTTTACTGGTGTTGTTGATCTGTTGAAGCTCGAGAAGACTTTTTTGCTTTTGCAAAACATTTGTATAGTTTCAAAATAAACATACATACAGTATACCATGGTATCGTATGTAACATTTCACTCAGTCTGTTGATACATAGACTTTCCATGCCAGCTGTGAATCCAATGTCTGTACTTAAAATGTTTTGCAGAATTTTCTGAATTGTTTTGATAAAAGTGGAGCTGGAAAGTATGTGGATGCTGGGCGCAGCGGGGTTACATCTGTACATTTCCCCCATTGAGATAGTTATCGATTAGCAATATGTTACCTGCCCGCGTCACTCCCAACAGTCTGTTGTCTGACTGGCAATAAGGAGCGAGGGGAAATGGGAGAATGCTCTCGATAGCCTACTCCTGATGCCCTTGCCATCTCTCATCTCATCTCATTTTGTGTCCTCACCTACCCTCCCTCTCGTTAATGGTAATGTCATAGATCGACCATTCTGGCAGACTGTATGAATAATGTGCGGTACAAACTCACTGTGGGACAGAGCTTGAATCATCTAATCATGCATAATATACCAATGCCAGCATGACAACATAAACTCATAACTGTATGACTGATCTGGTCCTGCAGTGGGAGTTTGAAAACAATATTGGCAGGACAGAAACTGCAGTAAAATGTCTACAAAGAGTAACACTGGCAGTGTTCATGTAGCCTGAGGGCAGTGGTCCCTTTGACACTTTATTTATCTGGGGAGATAATTAAAGCTGGTACTTTTCAACTTGCAATTAAGACAAATATCTGAGATCATCATTTAATTACAACTTCAAATTATCATCCTCTAGGGGTGATTTAACTATACTCTCATGTCATCCTAATATGGAGTCATTTATTACTTAAACTATCAAACCTGTTATCAAAATATTGTTAAATATTGATGGGGAGATTGCTCTTGCCTAAGCCTAAGCCTTTTTCTGCCCTTCTATCTTTGAACACGGTTGCGTCAGTTTTGCACATATTTTCAGTTCATCCATGTTTTTTTTTTTAATTCAGCGTGTAAGTGTCTATTGTTAGAATATGTCAGAACTGCACTATAATATGTTTAACCGCGTCTCCTTAATGTATAATCACCTGAAAGTAAGATGATTATGTTTTTGTCAACTCGGAATGAGCTGCACATCCTTCACCAAGGAGTCCACCATCCTGGACCACTGTGTTACTACAAACTAATCTTGTTCTGGATGGGGCCATCGCCTTCATGCTAGACAGGACAGCATGTGGCGAGGGGGTTGCAATCAGCAACAACACTGCTAAGTCTTTTTCAGGCTGATTTTACTGATACAGTTATTCTCCCATAAGATTCTGAAATAGGCAGTCATAATGTGTAAATAAAAGCATAATGCAATACAAGACAGTCGATGAGAGACAAGTTAATTACTGTGAAGCTGACTGAGTGTCAATTACACATTAAATGTTGGCATGAACATTGTTCTGTAGAACAAGAAGGTCCAGGGGCTCTTCCTGTTTGCCTCCCACAGTTAAAAGCATGCAAATTGAGTACATCTGAGACTGTAAGGAGGAAGTGTGTGTGTTTGTCTATGTGTAAACCCAGGAAATTGAGTTCTTGCTGACTAAGAGTCCAGTTTATTTATGATGAGTAACTTCGTATGAAAAATTGATTAATTATACATCCAGAAACACATTCCGGATGTATAATTAATCCATTTTTATTAATCCATTTTTCATTTGTTACAGTATTAGTCGGTTTGTCTGTCTCTGTTGGTTGTTGCTGATGTGAATGCAGGAGTTTTACAATTGAAAGCTGCAGGATCACCAGCCTGATTCAACTACCGCAACAAAGATAGCAAGTACAGTGACAGGCAGAACAATAGGTACCTTTGCTTCAGATGAAGACACTGGGGATACTTGTATACACAATGCTATACAACATGTACAAGCCCAGTAGAGAAACAGAAGGGCAAACCATATTCTCAAAATCGTTCAAGATAACATTTCTTTCCTACCACTATATCATATGTGTTACAAGTCTAGTGTCTTTATAAATAGTTTGTACTTTGTAAAAAGTTTCTACTTCTGGAAGAGTGGGGGATTCAAAGGTGGAAACTATATCTGATAAAGTTCAATTGTTCAGGGAAACATTTGCTGCAGAAACTGTAGAACAATATAGAAAACGCATAAAGCATAATTCATCTCTTAGGTATATAAACAGCAGCGTTTTCCCTAAAATGTGGCTAAATGAACTTTTGCGTCTGCCAATGCCCTGGGCTCCCCACCAGTCAGCAGATTTGATGAAGCCTCTTAGATTAGTGTACAGTAAGCCAGGTTTTCTTAGACTTACTACTGCTGGATGGATGATTCCATTTCATGATCTGCTGCAGCATCAGACCAGTTTCCATCAACCTTGCATTACCCCTGACAAGAAGACTGCTGCGATTTGGTGTTAATAAAATGTGTGTTCACTGCTGGGAGATGTTGGTGAGCATCATTCTCAGTTCATTCCGGGTCATTTCAGGGAACTAAGCAACAGAGCTGTAACCGATATTTTTCATATACAAACACCTCTTACATTCTCCTTAGTTGAGTTCATTGTTTTTCTCGTGTCTAGACATTTTAAACAGACAGGCAGACGTTCGCTTTGAACTCCGTGCCAATATTCACCAGGAGTATATGTACCCCACGCATATTAATTTTCTGCTGCTTGTGAAAGTCCTCCTTGAACATTGGTCATGCATCACTTATTTCCATCTCCTAGTTGCTTTTGTACCAGTTCTGAGACTCCCATTGCCACAGTACATGAATATATGCAAATGTGTGAGACTCATTATGCATCTAACTTGCCTTTGGTTTGAAACTATCAGTTTTAATGGACCATTTGCAATTGAATTACACAATGTTTTATGTATGATTGACAGGTTTGATATTTCGATTGTGTAAACTGTGACTCTTGACAGGCAAGTCAAACAGCTGTCAGCCATCCTGGTCTGTCAATCGCTAATCTTCGTCATCTTGCACTGTTGACGTAGCGCAGACAACCTCATAATCTTGATTGTCAAATGGAGCTGAGACCTCTCTTTGTAGTGTCTGACGGTAATTCTAACTAGATGTAGAGTAGTTGATTTTGGGCTGAATCTGTATTGGTGAATACCGGACTAGTGTCATCCAATCCAATCCAATCCACTTTATTTATATAGCACGATTTTAGCAAACACAGGGTTTCCAAAGTGCTGCACAACACGATAGAACATGATTAATATCTAAGGTCAGCCTCGGTGCGCAATAGTCAGTCAGTAAACCTTTACCTTTCCATCAGCGTGTGCAAGGTAAGAGTCAGAATAAAACTATATTTATAACCTTGTTCACTTCTCTGGAGCCAGAGCTGCTCACCCTTTATATATGTTTACTCACGTGATCTCAATGCCCCACCTGTAATAAAACATGGCCACTAGATTTGTACATCTTACAGCTCAAATAGTGCATGACAACTCAATGCCAAGACTGTTTGTAACGTGCCTGTAAAGGTTTTAATCTTGAGGAGTATGCTTGTTCCTGCATGTCCGTCATTATAAGCAGTAGTTAGATCACAAAGCTTTCTCAGAGCTTTGTTCAAGTGATTTTCACATCTTCTTATCTAGATGTACATACTGTACAGTATGTGCACATTTCACTTGTTTGCACGCAGAGAGGCACGTACATTCTCACATGTGGAACAGCAGGTTGAGATTTTAGAATGAGATTGAGGAAAAATGGTTATATTGCTTTAGAGTGCCTGTTTCCCTCTGCGTGCTGTATAAATACAAAGCCCGATTTGTCAACTATGACACTGATATTTAACAGCAGTCTGTGCTGTAAGACTGCTGTTGTCACCCTGTGGTTTCTGTAAAAATGGGATTTTACTAAAAATGGATTGAGTGTCTGTGTGTGTGTGCCTGAAAATGTTCTTTCTTGAACATGCATGGACCAGCTAGTGGAGCGATCATATTAATAACTCGTCACAAGGAGGAATTGCCATACCATTTTTGAACATAGTGTAAATGTGTCTTCCAAACCAAACACCTCCTTTATCACTTTTTCCAATATTTTCCGTTCTTGCAGCTGAACAAATTCATGCACATCCAACCAATCTCCACATTATTCCCACATAATTATTCCCATCTCTAACCTATTAATCTGAGTCTTTTGCATACTGTTCCAGTTCTTTATTTGTGATGCTGGCTTCACTAAAAAAAATATTTTTAAACATACATTTTGCTCACTGCAGCTAATTACATGTTTTGAGTATTGTGAGTTCTTTAAAGCTGTATTAATTTAATTTTGGCTATTCAGGAAGAGAAAACATACAAAACCAAGCTATGCTATGGTTGCATGTTGCTTGTACTCATGCATCTATTGAACAAAAAAGCAACATTATTATCACATTATTCACAGTACATACCGGCTTGGTTCTGCAGCATATCTGAACAACACAGCTTCAAATTCTTTATGCTTTTTTCTTCATCCCTCCAGTTCTGTTGTGTTTAAAGGCAACTTTTTAAAAGTAAAAAAAAAAAAAAAAGGACCAGTGGATTTAGTGGCATCTAGCCTTGCTTCACCCACTCCTGCTGTGAAACATCCGAAAAGCCAGCATTTAGGTTGTCTGTTCTAGGCCATTGCAGAAACATGGTGGTTCAGGCTTACTCTGTGTGACTTGTTTTCAGGTGATTATACACTAATGAAAACATAGTTATGCATATTATATTCAATTTCTGACATGTTTCTTAAACAGAGCCCTGTAAAAATCTTACATATCAGACCTTTTAAGGGGAGCACTTTGACAATATTCATTCTTTATTAGACTATTTTCTACATCTGTTTTAAAAAAAAACCTTCTTCAGAACAGCTATGATTATACTGCAGTCGCCTTTTCTCTGATTACATCTCACCATCTCAGCCTGTGCTGGATTTTCTGCAAGCAAAGAAACAAAAGGAGACTTACAATAGCCGGCATTTTATTTCACAGTCCTCAGCCTATTCAGTATTCAGGGGAGGCTCATATTGAAAATGCAATGGGTACAACTCTATACAGCATTATTACTTGTCTGTCTACCTATTCATGCCAACTCACAGTAAAAGTAATCTGTGCCTTTGTTCTCTTCATTCCTCCACAGAAAAGTGGGACTATAAAGTTGTTGTCGATCATGACACTCAGGAACAATCATCACAGTGCTGTATTGTCATGAGGTTTCTATCCGGTGTGTTAGCAGAATGACGACCAAAAAATCTATAAATACTGCAGCAGTGGCCAGTCCAAAAGTAACATTTATTTTTTTAAAGATTTGGTGCCATACAGGCAGTACATGAAGAACCAATCTTGCTCTAAAGGAAACAAATAAAGTGGTCAATTAAATTGTTGGCATAGATGTTTGGACTGTTGGATATGAAGGGACAGAGTTTGAGAAGACGAAAGAGACTGTGTCCACATAACTGCACAAAACAGGACAAAGTTCAGTGACACTAAAGTCAAAAGACAGAATAAATAAATCAAACACACTCCATTCACTTGACACTCAGTTGGTTTGCAACACAAGTAGTTGGTGCATTCCAGCTCTATACAAGCACATATTATAAATTTATACATGTGTGTGTATATATATATAAATATGTAATATAGTAGAATAATATAATATTTAGGCCTGAGGATACCCCAGTATTCCACATCTCTTCTCCTTTTCCTGAAAGACCTCACCTCTCACTCTTTGCACCAAATGTTTTCTTGTGATTTTCCTTTCTTGAAATCACAGATTTTACTTTATTTGTCTCTCAAACGTAACCTTTGTCTTAAAGGCGCTGTGTGCATTTTAGGTAGTTCTGCAACAGTGTAATATCAATGCAGTTGTAGAAATACAAATCAATCTGCATTTGTGTTTCTCAGAACAGGAGCTGAGCTCAAATTGATATCATAGATTCGGGAGTTTCGACAAAAACGAGGGCAATCATTCGACTCAATTTTCATTTTACCCGAGTACTGAGAGAGTATTGGAATTGAACTCTAACATCAATGAGTGGATCTCACTGAACAACCATTAACCATTAATGTTACAGACTGCATTGACTACTAATCTAAAGCCTGCTGAGGCTTTTGTCTCTACTCAATGATGGATTAGCCTGTGAAGGCTGCTGCTACATATGTGAGCTACTATTGAAATAGTTACTTTCAAAGGTATTTCAATTTCGGGTGTGTATGCTTTTCACTTCTATCTTGTTTGTAGACATGGTAAAGCTTTCAACTACTGTCTCAGAAATGTACTGTCAAACATGACACAGTTTTGTGGTGGGAGTCAAGCTGGTTTAAAGAAACTGCTGTGTTCTCGTTGAATCTTGCGCTGCCGCACCAAAACTTATAATCGTTATCAGTTGTTAGCTCTATGAAATCATTTTACATTGTCTGAAACGTGCTGCTCCATAGTCAGGCTAATTGAACAATAAAGCACAATAACCCCCCTGTGTGCATAACGATATAAGCTGCAAGATATTTCCAGTACTCAATTAATTTTGGAACAGACCTCTCATTTGATGCTGTTTTTCTGTTTTTCTCCTCTTCTTAAAAACCTCAGGGGAAGATTTTTTGACAGCTGTTATTTGCATAGTTTTCCTAGGAAACGTCTGTGAAATCATCTCGATGTGTTGACAGTCCTGTCCAACGTTTTTCCCCCAGGGTTCTCCTGAGCAATAATTCAGTAAAGTAGTCTTGGAACTCACCGGATCTGTCTTATTGCCCATCACAGGCAGTGAGCCAATGAACGTTATCTAAATACCAACAAAATAAACGGTAGGCAGATGAGACTGAAGTAAACCTGCTGTAAATTCTTATCACATTGCAGGGTGGGGGATTTGATTTCCTCTTGCCAATGCCTCTTGCATTACTGCTGAAATCATTTCCAGTGCCAGATCAATCTAATATTTAACATTAATACTGCTCTGTTACCAATTTTATTTACAATAAATAAAGTTCAATAAGTTCAGTTTAACACATTCATTTCAGCCTGAATGAATCTTCAGGGTGTAAGGAAGGTTACCTACATAAACACAGAGTGTGGTTTAACACTTACAGTACAGACACCTTCCCATTTACTAATGAAGAGCATAGTGCACTGATTCACTTTTACATCTCAGAACTACAGATTTAAATCGGTAGTTGTATAGCCAAAAAGCAGAGTCTTGATGATGTTATGTTAACAAAATATACCATCCATCTATCTATTTATCATACACTGCAGACATTATCTAGTGCTATCCATCACATACTGTAGCTGCAGATCTATTCTCTGGTAAAGCACATAATATGTGTATTACATGAATTCTACCTTCAAT
Organism: Larimichthys crocea; assembly: GCF_000972845.2. Taxonomy (NCBI): domain Eukaryota; kingdom Metazoa; phylum Chordata; class Actinopteri; family Sciaenidae; genus Larimichthys; species Larimichthys crocea. The sequence continues at coordinate 15,671,448 of NC_040017.1, read as the reverse complement.
GGACTCCACTGACATCAAATATATTTTGTCCTGACAGAGAAGTGATTCAAGAGGCACAGAGTGATGCATGGTCTTGCTGTTCAGAGCACAGTAACATCAAAATAGAGGTTCATCTCAAAGAGAGAGCCAGGGAGTGACCAAAAAAAAAAAAAAAAAAAAAAAACAGTGTTATGCTACATAGGATACAAGTCAGCAGAAATGCACACAGAAACCTGTGAGGACATATAAACATTATATGAAAGAGTTCCTCACAGAAACTCCACAGCTCACATGAGGCTCACTGTCTCTGTTCTGTCCACTGTCTTGTAAACAACAACAAGGCGAGCTGTCACAAGCTCTTGAAGGACCCCAACTCTTTGATTTCTGTCCCTTTTGTGAAGTCCAGGTGAATAGCTCAGGTATCGCAGGTAAACACCGCCAAATCCAGGACTCACTTACTACCTCAAGAGACAAATGCGCAGAAATAACCCAACAGCTGCAAACACAAAAAGAGGACTTCCTCCTGATGAAAATGACATTTTGGCTACATTTGCACCTCTGCTGGCTTTGTGCCTGTGCAAAAATAGAAGTCCTAGTTTATTCAGTCTGGCTGCGCTAATCTTGCTGTCTGTCATCTTCACAGGTGTACTGTCTGACATTTGGATGGTTTGTCCTCTGTGCATCTAACAGATCAAGCTGGCTCACTTAAATTTGGAAATCTGACGTGTTATTTGTCCTGTCCAAAGTAAAGTCCTTTATACAGTCCCAGTTTCCTCCCAGCACTATACTGTCACTCTGTTTGCACTGACCTATAGTCGCTGACCTCTCACAACTTCTTTAAAAAAAAACAGTCAGTTTATTCTCTGCACCATAAACACTGACAAAATAGAGGACACTGCCCTCTGTCTCTGCTAACCTGAACCACCCGCACACACAGACAGATTTTAAAAAAAACAAAGCCTAACCTTGATGAAAAGAGAACAGGACTTCTATTTATTAATACCAAGGAAATGAGTTAAAATAGGGCTGAAAATAATGAAAGACATCACTGATTTACTGTTTAGACGCAGGACTGCATTATGAAATTAGTTACGGCATCCTGTGGTATTTATCACGAGTGCTGGTGTGCAGTCAACACACCTTTTTAATATCATTTCCACTTTCATTTCATCTCATATGTATTCTGCAATAATTGATTTTTTTTTTGGCCACTTTGGCAAAATTACTCAAAAACAGCTGCTTTAAACAGCCAGCCGACAAGGATCAACATTATCACTCATTTGAGGTCGAGTTAAAAATTTTCTCTTTAACTTTTGTTTTGTTTACTACCACCTCCTGAGGAAAATATCTGGCTCTTTAGCTGCTAAATGCCCCACCAGTGAAGTCTGCAATGGGTTATTCTTTTTTTTTCTTCGTTTTTTAGAGCTTTTCACTGAAAACATCTGCCTGCTACAGCCGAAAACTGTGATATGAAAGAGCGATGAGAGTGAACCAAAACAGTAAACAAGGAGCTGAAACTCATTATAAAGTTCCATTAAGATGAGCAGAGCTGTAGATTCAGGTGATAATTTACTGTAGGTTCGTCACCACAAGCAACCCCTTCACATTTTCATGTTGTCTTTTGACATATTATCATAAAGCTATGAATCATAGCCACTTTAAACCAATTGAGTCCAGTCTATCTATAAACCTTAAACTGTTTTACTAGTAGGCTGGGCCACTGTATATATGTAAATGTCTCTTAGCTACAGTAATAATTTACAGTCGCTGACACTGTCTGCTCTAACGGAGGGGCACTTATGTATCTTAGGCTATCCTGGAAGTTTACCATATCAAAGGGTATGCATATCAATAAATGCTGAATCCTTTTTTTTTCCTTTTCTGTAATTTAATCTACTGTAATCTACCTTTTTAGTGCTGGACAAACTATTGAATATGCATAATATATGAGCTCTGAGGTGCAATAAAAGCAATCACAGTTACTACCAAATCAGCGTTTCACTCAATTCCATGTTTTAAATTAAGCATGAAATGTAAGAACCATGCGGTGTGCAGCCAGGTTTAGAGATAGAGCAATTACCCAGAACATGAAGAAAATCAGTCAGAGGAAGTTTGAATCCAATCTTTGTGTTCAAAGAAGCTTAAATTCAATGTTTGTTATGTTCCACTGGAATATGTGTACATGGTTATCTTATCTTTGTCCACCTGCTGGGAACTCCTAATAGCTCTGCAGGCCCTTGTATATCCTGGAAGAGATAAGAGTAATTTCTTAGGTTCAGAGTAATGATAAAATCCTTTTACCCCTAAGCCTAAGTAGGACCAAATACATGTATCCATCACGGGTTGAATTGTGGGTCAATTAGGACTGATTTGTCCTTCTAGAATCTGATAAATACAGGCAGCTTTTACTGCACTTAAACTATTCCCATGGCTAAGAACATCATGTACCCCCCTCCAAAGGCCCCAGTGTGTACCTCATTATCCTCACTGTTGTGGGTCTCTTAAGGAGAAACTCCAACCAACTTGTTTCTAATTCATTACCTCTGCAACTACAGCTCATTTCTGTTTTCTCCCCTTGCCCTTAATGTTTAAACACGGTTCTACTCAAATAAGAAGAATCACTGTGCATAGAAAACAATGAATTGACACACAGGACATTTTAAGCTAACCGTCTTTGTTTTGTTCAGAAGAGCAAATCAGATACGGTTTTTAAATTTAGAAGGAGAGCTGAACTATAACTCCTACCCTGCTGCCTTTGGCAACTAGATTTGAACTGCTATCAAGCATCTATGCAGTTTGGAGAGTTTACAGCTTAAAAGCTTTTGAGAAGTGCATGAAAGGATTTACTTTTTCTACATCGATATACACACTAAAAGAATTGGGGTATAAAGGTTGCAGGAGAAGTTTGTGACTGGAAAGTTACCAGTTCGATCATAACTGAAACTTTTGTGAGTCTTGAGGCATTGTCAGCCTTTAAATCTCATTTGTAAATGTAAATAACGAGTAGTAAGTGCTTTGTAACTGCCTGAATTCATGCATTAATAAGTGTTTATATGTCATCCATTGGAAATTAATTTTGTGAGTTTTTGTAAAACATCTACTAACACACCCACTAACCATTAGTACAGAATAGTAAAACATGTATAACTGTGATTATAAACCATTTACTAATGAGTATTTACATCAGAAAACATGATTCAGTATTTACTAATCCATAACTACTGTGCTTATCAATGATGAGTAAAACATTTGTAACTGTGTTTATAAACTACATACTAATGAGTATTCATGTGTTATAAATGATGATTTTGGTATTTATTAATGCTTAACTAATGCTTAATACTCATTATAAAGTGTTACCCAATGTCTAAGTCACATTATTTGATTTTTTACTGTATTCCTGAGGGGAAAGGAGGGTGTCTGAGTGCCTGTCTCTCCATCTCTGAAAAGTCATCAAAACTCCCATGAGCCTCAGTAAGGGTGTGAAACTGCTGCTCAGTGAATCTAACAGATTCCCAGCATGCAACAAAAGGGATAAAGGGTGAAAGAGAGAGAGGTAGTGCTGTACATCTGCAGGTTTAACAGCTTTGACTTGTACATGTCTCTCTTGATGTTGGTTGATGTATAACTGGTGTGATCTCTGTGTCCCCTGTATATATTTTTCAGGTGGCTGTGACAGGGGCACCCCCGGGGCAGGACCCATGAGGAGTCATAGAAGATGCTCACAGCCTGGGCGCTTCTGCTCTTCTTAGCCATGTGGGTGAGAAGCACCTCTGGTGGACCACTCTCCTTCAGAATAGGTAAGTTGTATAACATATTCATAATTTTGTTTTGTTCCATACATGATGACCTTTTAAAGTCTTATTTTGGAGACTTGGTTTAAAAACTACAACTTGCTCTTGCAGGATATTCATTTGCTACATGCATAAAAAGATTCTCTCCTTCATATTAATACAAAAATCTGCTAATGAGTTTCAATTTTTAATTATCCAGCTTGAGTTTGAATGAAGTTACTGTTGAAATGTTAGCTCAAATTGATAGTCTTACTACACAGTTACTACACTGTAACTCACCATGTGCGGAAAAAATTGGCTAAAGAAATTAATTCAAAAGTGTTGGGGGAAAAAAACTGTTTCCCCAGTAACACATGGTTTAAGGTATCAACAGACTAAAAAAAAATCATGTGTGGATACGACAGAGTCCTAATTGGATCTGAAATGCACTCGACCCAGCCTTTATAGAAAGAAATGATGCCCATTTGTTCTATGCAGTGTTGCAGAGAGAAATTCATGGAAAATCTGTGTAGAGTTTTAAGCTTGAAGACAATTCACCAAGGAAATAGAAATTTAGGGCAACCCTGGCTCAGGTGGATTGTATAGTAATCGGTTAGATTCCCAACTCATCGTGAGTGCTTTGGATAGGAAGTGCTATATCACTCCTGAGGAGAAGTTGGCGGCCTCTTCGTACATCACTGTATGAATGTGCAAGTTTTGTAAAAGTGCTATAATTATACAGGTCCATTTAGCATGGGCAAGGAGCCAGTTTAAGTTACCTGTACTGAGAAAGTGTGAAAACATCACATTATCTCATAGGCAGTTTAAATATTTTTTATTGAATTACCATTTCTGCTTTTGTTTAATTCTACATTAACACAAAAATAGGAGCAGACATGACACTTAGAGATATTAACAGATTTTTATTAGTAGTACAGTTCAAGTGTATCTACTCTGTTTACTGCACATTTGTATATTGTTTTATCCATGTCTGTGCACCAGTCATAGCCTCAGAATGTACACCATCTCTCTTTGGACCTCATGTGACACTTTTTAAACCCTGATCTGAGTCTTAATATTAGCTTGCAATATTATTATTATTGCAGCAGTGTGATTGTAAGTTGAGCTCTATTATTTTAAACACTGCATGATTCATATCATTTCTGGCTAAATTAATTGCATTGTTACTCCAGCAGCCTGGACGATTCAAGACAGGAGTACAAAGTTCAGGAGAAAATCTGATATTCTGTTTCTGGAAATAGTGGCAGATCGGTGGACCAAGGTTGAAACTGCATCTGGCACCAGGGCATGGTTCAAAAGCCCCATAACCTGCCAGTCTGTTGGTAACCAATGGGAGCTGTTCCTTCTCGTTATTATTCTCTCACAGTCAGCAGGTCTCTGACACCCTGTCACAAGCCCCCTGTCTACCAAAAGTTAGACTGACTGTCTCTTTATTTATGTATAGACCCTTTGTCATAGGTGAGAAATGTGTATGTGTGTGTGTGTGTGTGTATACTGTATATAAAAACAGATGGGAAGTAGAGGTAAAGATAGATATTGTAAATGAGATTGAATGTACAGCTCACACACTGTGCTCCCATCACTCAGTGGCTGGCTTTGAATATATAGCATGATTGTCAACTTTCAGGAACAGCTGAGAGTGAGGTTTGCTGTCAGGGGAGAAGTTAATAACACAAAAACAGTATAGAAATCCCCATGTGGTTATTCTGAAGCCATTAAAACATCATCATAAAAATGTGAGCCTGATGCACAGTTGTAGGAAAATGAAGGATGAAACTCTTGAAAACAAACAGTTTGCCTTTGTGAAAGGTAGTTTCCTTTGATGTAATGGATTCACTTCTCAACACGATAAAACAACAGTGCATATTTTCTGGAAAAGATGACTTTCAGTAATGATGAAAACATTGTTAAGATGAACTCAGAGAAAGTCCCACAGGCTCATAAACGCACATTGAAACTTTAATGGAGCCTCTTTCTGATATTTCCCTCCTCTCTTTACTGTGCCTATTGTGTGAAAGAAATGAGTTTAGTCTTTTCTTAAAGTCTTCCAGTATTTTTGAACCTTGACAAAATCGAGTCAGTTTAACCATGAATCTGTTCTTTGAACAGTATCAACAATTTTTTATTGTGTACTGTATCGCTCACTAGCTTTCTCTCCTGTCTGCTCCTTGTCTCACAGTTCTGCCACAGCACAGCTAAGGTCTGCTCCTTGTCTCACAGTTCTGCCACAGCACAGCTAAGGTTTTGGTGGTTTGGATATGATGCCCTAAACAAACAATAACACTGTTTCAAAGTGTACTGTATCCGCAAAACCAAGAACAAATCGTTCCTTGTTCGTGAATACTGTTGGATGAATAGCTAGCAGCCCCATGTCTGTGCTTTCTCTTCCACCCTCCACCTGGACCTCTGCAGCGATGGCAGTTTATGTTTATCTCAGTCATGTTGCATTGTTAATGGATAATTAGGCAGTTGGCCTGTTTCGCCTTTTCTTCTAATGTCATCTGTGCACAGTACTCACCAGTGTACTGTCAGTGTCTGCTTGTGTGTACTCTGATTGTGTGTGTGTATTAATGCACAAGGCAGCACAAGGCATAGATATGCACAAGCACAGCCACACAACCATTTCAAAGCACGCAAACAAACACATACCCCCAAACGCGACCACAAACTCCCTGCCATTTGCGCTCCAGGAGATGGTATTTAACATGGATGTCCCTTGAGTCCTGCCTGGCTGGCATAATGTCACTGTCTGGCCTTCTCTGAATGTATCAGGGCCAAAAACAATCTCCCGCCTATGCCACATTCCCCGCCAGGACCATCCAGCAGCCAACAGCACGCTCAGTGTAGATGAACTGAGGAACTTATCTTTGTCTCTGCTGTGTAGTTGGAAAATCAGGGGATGAAATGTCCTTTTGTTTGCAAATTAGTTGTAGATTGGGTATACATGCTTCTAATAGACCTTCTGAATGGGAAGAAACACTGTTTTTGGAAGCTGTGGTAGTGTAATGAAAGATCAATTACAGAGATATTGACCTGATGAAGTAAAAACTCAATTTGTTTTAGTTTTGCTTCGAATAAGAAATGCCACTCAGAGAAGTTTAATTTTATATTATTATTATAGTTTTATCAGACCATGAATGGCATCATTTAATAGATGATTTATTAGGTAAAATACATTTACAAAATACTATCATGAGAGAATATTTTGTTTGAGAAGACTTCTTATTAATTCAGTAGTGGGACTTCATAAGTAAAATGTTTAAACAAGAAGAGATACATAAAATAACCCTGCACACTCCCACATGCTGCAGCTTGTTGCTGTGGGTGGTATTCCCCTATTAGCTGCATGGAAGAGCGCCTGCCATTTAATTTCATCCAGCCAATAAGCTGCTTCTTATGCTAACACATACATAATCACTACAATTAGCCGATGTCTGTTTTTGTTAATACAGGGAGTGAAAATCTAGGGAAATAGTCGTAAGACCCACATGATGCTTCATTAAAGCTACATTCATCAAGGCTGCAGAGCTCTCCATAAAGTCCTCATGGACACACACACGCACCTCACACTGCCTCGGTCCAGTTCAGTATCAGAATATAAAAGCTAATTATCTGCTCTTCGTAAATCAAAGACTGTTGGGGGTTTCATAGGACATGGATTGCTTTTCTGTCTTATAGCCCCTGCTGGAATTAACTTAACAAGAAAAGCAGTAGGAACTGAGAAAAATGGTGTGAAGTGATCATTAAAGTGTGTTTTTTGTTTTTTTTGTGCTTCTAATTTCAGTGTCATTAGCTAACCTGTTGTAAGCATGATCAACTACTTTGAAGGATTTCAAATAAGTGTTGCTTTTGACACAAAGATATGTCTGCTGTTAAAAAAAGACACTCACATCAGGTTCTTTTTATCTCACTGAAGCCCAGAGACTGTTTCCTAGCATTGGGATTCACCGTAGGGAAGGCCTCCCCCCTATGAGACTAACACTAAATTTAGCTGATGGCACCCACTGTGTCTCAGCTCACTCGAGTGCTGTGAAATTCCCCCAGCAGATATCCTTTACTCACCTCAAATGTGCTGTCTGTGTGCAAGAGAGAAAGATTTGGATTTAATTTGAGTATGTGTAGTCCCTCTTCAACCAGGGAGTGAGGATTATTGTTGATTGTTGACGGAACTTGCGATCTTCGCACAATATCTCCAACACTGGTATTTTATATTGTTCATAACCGATTCGGGAAGTCAAAGTTGTCCCACATGAGCTTTTATAAAGGGACAGGACATGTTCAAAAACTCTACTCCAGGGCACAGGTCAATATCAGATTAGAGTTGTCACGATACCAAAATGAGTAACCACGATACTATACCAGACAAAGTATCGCGGTTCCGGGTATTATCGCGATACTGCGGCCTTTTTTTATTATTATTATTTTTATAAACTGCAATGTATTTGTACAAGTTAGTTTGAAACAACGACGTTTGTTTTTTAAGCAAAATTAGTGTTGCCACTGACGAAGACGCCACGGCAGACTCGCTGCTCGGGCCCGGTGCTTCTGCCATGGTGAGTGTGTTGTCTCGTGTCTGGGCGAGACAGAACTTTAGCTTGTTGTTTGTTTTGAAGCGAGTTTCTATCGAAGCGGAGCTGTCTTCGCGGAGTTTGTTCTTGCCGGCAGAAACACACGAACAGCCAATCAGCCAACAGACGGGCGGACCCAGCGTGCGGAAACAGCCTATCATATCCCTGGACGTCACCAGTAACAGGCAAACAGCCAATCATTCAGCAGCTGTGTAGTTCGGTTGCGGTTCCATGTTGGTTTGTTTACAAAGGAGTAGCATGCAGTGAGAAGCCGGGAGGAGAGCAGAGGCGGCCGCTATGTAGCGGAGACTGGCACCGGTAGTATAGTAATCCACGGTAGTACCGTCGTGTAAAATTTCTAGTATAGTAGCGACGGTTATGATTTGGCACCGCGGGGTACCGGGTATACCGTGGATATCGTGCAACTCTATATCAGATTGACCTGTGCATGAACTTTAACTCTTTAACAACCCCACCAACTGACCCTATAGTTTTTCAAGTATAGACTTCTATCAAATGGTTGGCCAGGCAGTTAAAGGTTAATTGATTGCTTCCTTAATCTTTAAAACGTTAAAAAAAAAACTTGTTAAATATTAACATATTGATCAGTCTGTCTCTGCTTTATTAGTGTGCATGTTGTTCCACTATGAAATCCATCAATATGTAGTTTGTTTCATTGATTATCACCGCATCCAATTTCAAGACATGACCACAATGTCAATATGCAACTCTTTATTTGGAATGCAGTCGGCAAGCGGCTGTCAGGGAATGATTTTTAAAAAAAGGAAAGAAAAAAAAAGATATTTTGCTTCCAGTGACATTGCATGAATAATCACTTATTTTTAGGTCCTTAGAGTGAACTCGAGTGTGTTTGTTGGTTGTATTTTCCCATTTATTCATAATTTCTTTTAGCCTCTCGCTCTAGTCAGGGTCACAGTGGCAACAGGATGGGCAGAGAAATCCATGCATAATTTTCTCCAGCAACCTCCTCCGGCTCTCTGTCTGATCCCCAAGTGCTTCCAGGCCAGCTGGGAGATGTAATCCCTCCAGCATGTCCTGCGCATGCCCCACGGTCTTCTCCCAATTGTACACCTGCAGAGGTAGAGGCCCAGGGCTGTCCTTAACAGTCTGAATCCACCTGAAAGTCATCAGCTTGTTCCTGTTAATGCAAAGAAGCAATGATTTTATACTGAGGCCATCCCATATTTGCTAATTTTTGCATTGTAGAACATAGGGTGAATTTTATTTTGGCCTGCCATGATCTTTCTGGCAGTCACTCTGCAATCTTGGGCCCACAGATACAGTATAGTGCTTTACAACAGATGGTCCCATCTCTCACATATATGCCCCATCAACTTTAAGCACACTTCAGTTAAAAACCACTGCTGATAAAAAAAAAAAGTGTGACTGTTTAGGTTGTTAACTCTCCTCTCACACAATGATACAATAATGTTACCTTTACTGCTATATGCCATGGCAACCTTTTTTTTAATGCGTATTTTATATGTACAATTTTAAACCTACAGTAAATTTTAGCATTAATGTTTTATGTATTGTACCAGAGTTGTGTTGAAGCTCATTTTCATCTGCAGTGCCCTGACACGTTACAGTTAAACCATACCCACAGTGACAGAACGAAATAAACAGACAGAACACATGATATATGATGACACACAGCAGGACATCACACACACACACACCGCACACCATGTCAGCAACAAGTGCATGTTGGATAAAATTAAAAACATTTGTATGCAAAACAAAACAACTAAAATGAATCAGTGGTTACAAAGTTGAGAAGCTTTTTACAGAGCCTGAAAATAATCTTGTGCCCTTGTAATTTCTGCATATAACGGAAATGTCTCGTACAACCCTGCCATTTAGACTTTTAATATATTTTCCATACCTTAAGTATACACGAAAATGTCAGCAAGCATACTAAAATAGAGTGAGGTGTTTATAGTCATTATTATACGCCAAGCTAGTGTGATGGCACCATCTCGGAATGCAAATATAAAGATTACAGACACATTTTTTTATTCATTTTTTTCATGAGCATTTCAGATGTTAAATTAGCAGTACAGTCAGAACAGGATTTATAATTTAGCATATATGTCAACATATGAATGTATCTAAAGTTGTTAGATTCTTCAAGTTTAAATATCACAGCATTTTTAAGAAAAGAGCTGTTTTTTTATCAGCTTAGTTCCAGATGTGGCAGATGTTTGACAAACAGCTGATTTGTGTAAATAACCTCCAATTAAGTGACACCTTATTTAGACAACTCATAATGACATTCTCACTTAAAATAAGACCTAATACTGGGAACCTACTGTTGTACTCGCAAACACTCACATATACCACAAGAGGAGATCTAGCCTGAGGCTTGTCGAATACATTTTTCATATTTCTTTACATTACTGGGAAAACACAGAGCATCACCAAGTACTGATGTAGTAGTAACCAGACAAGCACCACAGGAACAAGTCAAACAAATCTTCCATTGCCTCTTTGTGCCCTTTTCCACACTCAGTGGGAGAACACGACAGCAGATTCTCAGTGGGCTAGATTCAATTGGCTCTGCCTTCTCAGCAGCAGATACTGAGCTTGCACCATCTTTACCCAGTCTCCCAAGACTGGAGCTGTTAGTCAGGGTAGGAGGCAGTTTGTTGTGTGATAGATGTAAGGAAAGCAAAACGTACTGAGTATGGTGTAGTGATTCTCACTGGAGAGATCTGCTGTTAAATAAATATACAGTAGAACTGCATAAACTAGCTCTCGTTTGTAGCCACAGGGGAAGTCCTAATAAATATGCATGTGAGTGGGCTACCTAGAAATACCTGTAGCTGTACATCACACACACAAACATTAAATCAGACCTGGTGGCTGTGTTCACTTCCTGTCCTGACAGTCCAACAGTATTTGTGCATGGCAACTACCATATGGTTACAGTATAGTAAAGGTTTTAAAAAATGTTTATTGTTTCAAGTTTGGTTCTCTGGCATGACATACAAGAGCTTACAAGATCTTTATTTTGCTACACTAAGGACACCCTCCTCCCTGCACTGATATTGAATATACAGTAGGAATTAGACATGCATCATATGTAAGAACAAAATGTCTAGAGATGGTGGTCTAAAGTATCCCTAGATAGGCAAGGGATACTGGTATGTGCGCATATTAGTTCATACAGTACTGCATGTGTATCCAGTTACTAAGGGCATGTAGGGACCCGGTCAAATTGGAGCCCACAGGTGGAGTCTAATAGTATAATTAGCCCCGCCGAGCTATTAGCCACAAGTCAGCAGCGCCACACTGTCAAACCCCTCAGTTCAACCCCATGCACACTCACAGTGACTTATTAATGCTGGCTGTTTGAACCACCATGGCTGAGTCATTGTGCCCTTGCCCCCAGTCAGGTTAATTTTGCCCTCATACACTGTTGACTTCAGTTGGTGTCTATGAACTCATTTAACTCGCTGTTACTGGATATTCAGGGAAGGTAGCATGTTCGGAGGGAAGAAGAATAAATAGCTTTGAGGGAAGTATACCGCATTGCTTTGAAATATCCTTTCAGCTGTAGCCTGTAGCCCCTCAAGAAGTGAAAGTTTTATGCATTTCTTATGAAGTGAGGCTAAAGCAGAGATTAATGTCCGGCCAATGAGCCATGTGAGGAGATTTCATGATTAATCTTCCTGGTTTTAATTACTCAGCCATGTGCCGTGCGAGTCATTAGGTTAATGACACTCAGACATGTGTACTCACAGACCTGAAGCTACAGGGCACGTCTGAGCTAAACCCCTTTTTAGGTGACCACCTGTTACAAGAGCCAACTGTCCAGTTCTCTATGTTTCACTCACATGCCAGTAAATGTAATGAGGACATATCAGAAAGAAAATGGAGGTTAATTACTTAATTACAGCGTGTGTGTGTGTGTGTGTGTGTGTGTGTGTGTGTGTGTGTGTGTGGGTGTGTGTGTGTGTGTGTGTGTAGGAAGAAAAGGTTGTTGTAACAGGATATGCTTCCTTTAAAAGTCAGTCACCCGATTCGAAGTTGTTTCAGTATTTCTTGGGAGGAAATAATGTGTTGAAGTAGAAAAGAGTCCATGTACATGCAGAGACAAATCTCATTTTAGTCGTTGACTGAAAGGGAGGAGAGTTTATGATTAATCTCTAAGGTTTTAATTACCAGGGCAGGTGCTGGGACCAATCGTTAAGTTAATGGCACAAATGGCAGATAGGAGTGATGTTATGCAATTATGCACACTATTTTACTCCTGAGCTTACCACATAAATTATGCAGTAAATCTGATAAAGTCACATTGCACAGGCATGTTGAGTGTGTGTGTGTGTGTGCGTGCGCGCGTGTGTGTGTACTACCACAGCAACACACACAAAACACACCCTCCGAAATTAATATACCCTCACTGGGATTGTGAAGACAAATTCAAATGAATGTTTGCTCATTTGCCTACGCGCACATGTGCACATACTCTATATAAACTCACCGAAAATATTTCCCTTTCCTCAGCTACACACAAACATGAAAACATTTGTACGTAAATTATTAACAAACTAATTACAAGCTGCAGAGTGTTATTTGTGGTTGTGTAATGGAGCTTGATATTTGCCGAAATGAAAGGCATTGGTTTGGTTTATATAAAATAATGTGAGAGCATGAACAGTATTATTGTCTGCTTTACAGTCTTGAGGTGATAGAATGAAGGTTATAACCAAGACCATTGCACAGCAGAATCATTGTTAAAATGGGGCAAATAAATGCTTGATGTCACTTATAGCATGTCATTTATAGCATTGATTTTTTATTAAATATGATATAATAACAGAGATATAATAAAGATTGATTCCGAGTCATAATGGGTTAATTTATTTTGCTATTTCATGTAAACAAAGGATTTCTCAAGATAATTAGATAAATTATGATGAGAAAAACAAAACAACCTTTCACAAGATCACAGAATAATGATGGAAAACATGGAAATCAGCTTTCAAGATCACTGTCATGACTGTCACTGAAGATTCATTACTGAACAGTAGGTCAAGGCATAAACGTGTCGTTCTGCTTGCAGGACATTTTCAGATCTGACATTTTGAGCTTAAATCAGTCAAGTGACAGATATCAAGACCCCATCTATGCATGTTGACATAGCACTCCTGATCTCTGATGAACATTAAGAGGTAGGTATTAAGAGGAAACAAATGTGTTTTTTCCTGTGATAACAGGTTGATTATGTTGTTATTTTGAGATTACAAAGCTCATTTTCTTGAGATAGCCGAATAATCAATTTATGATACGTAGATAATGGCATCAGAACAATAATTGTAAACACAGAGGATCTGAGCTTTCATAATTCTGTTTGGCTCTGGATGAATTCTTTACACTGAATGGTTTAAGTGATGCGATTGATCACTTAAATTGCTTCATTGAAAGTTACCATAATCAGTTAGAGCTGTAATAATCTGTTTCCATGTGCATTAAACATGGGCAATAAACAGAGGTATTTTGAAGCTGCCATACTAGTTTATTACATGATCAGTGATACAAGCACAGTAGATATGAAAGAACATCAATCCATTCCTTTTACATATTCTGAACTGGGTCACTGTGGCAGCAGGTTAAGCAGGAGGGAGGTAACAATCTACTATGGAAGAGAGCAATGGCCTGTTTCCCAAGCCAGACACCTCCCTCACCCCAGCTATGCCTTGAGTTATGAGCACAAGATCAGAGAGGGGCAGAGTCCAACGCCCACGAAAACATGTTTGACTTTGTGCGGAGAATGCGGACACATCTCTCACTTTGGTTATACAATGACCAAATAGCTCGCAGCACCCTTCCACAGTACCCCCCATAGGATTCCCGGTGGACACGCTCACACCAAGTGCCTTGTTGGGAGCAACTCCACGATGGTAATGAGCTGGCCCACAATTATATAGCTAGGATGGAATCCACATTGGTCCTCCTGAATCTGTGGTTCGATAATTGGTCTGAGCCTCCTTTCCAGCCTTGAATAATCTTTCTTGAGAGGGCTGAGCAGTGTGATACTCCAACAACTGAAGCACAATGTCCACTCCCCCACCTGTCTGCTATTTCAACTTTAACATCAACACTGAAGGTGAGGTATATCAGCCATGACAGCCCAACAATGTCCAGAGCCTTCAGCATCTCCAAGGCAAATCTAAATCACACCTGGCTTCTTGCTTCTTGACTATCTCAGTAACCTCTGTCAGGGATATCAGTGAGGCTTCCCCTGAGTCTTCAGACTCTGCCTGTTGGTCGGGTTCAGGATCACAAGAATATCCCGAGTCTGTGTCAGCAGTGCTCTTTGTCGAGTAGTTTGACAGAACTTCCCTGTGACCAACCAAAGAACTTTTCTTTTTTTTTCTTTTTTTTTCTTTGGCCTCCCATAACTCCTCCCACACCTGTGTCCTTGCTTCAGCGGCTGCCAAGCTGCAGGCCCCCTCATTACCTGTCTGCTACTTCAGGAGCACTTAACACTTTGCCCTGTATTTTCTACAGGAAGATGCAGGGGAGGTTTTCTACTGTTTATTTTTATTCATCCCACATTTGTACCTTACAACACTGCATCTCCCAGACAAGGACATTCATTTTCTCTTAGCAGTAGCTATTTTGCGCAGCAGATCTAGACTCTCATCCATTATAGTCAGTGCATTGTGGAGAGAGCACTGCTTTTAAATGGAATTAGCAGAGATGATTTGATTAGTCATGATTGATGCCAACCAAACTCTTTGTATTATAATGTATTCCATTTCTTTTAAACTGTTTTACACCTGCAGCAGGTGTACACCACCGCTATGTAAACACCTCAAAAAGACCAAATATTTGTTGCCATGGCCAACCGTGCAAGCACAGTGAACTTATGCCAGCGCATGCCTAGCTTTAAATGCTGAAAATACTGTGCTTAAACTCATGTGGAGAGCTATCATTCCCTGGCAGTCAGTGGGGAAAAACAGCTTTTGTTCACTAGATTTGGGGGCAGAAAAACACAACATCAAGGCAGTTATGTATGCATGCATATGGCTCATACTGTACTGCATCAACAGATACAGACATTTTCACTCCCTCTCTCTCTGGCCCCTCTATCTGGATATTTTTAACTGTGCTGCCAATAAACTTTAACTTTCCTGATGTCCTTTCATTTAGTGGCTTGTTACTGTGATGCAGGGATAAGATCTTTATGCTTAGATGGCTGCAGCAGTGATTCCTGTTACAATATGTTCTGTATCTACATGTCGTGACCAAAGCCTTGTTTATGCAAAAGTTGAACCTCGTCTCTGTATTTATTGTCTGGGTTTCAAGACAGCTGCAATTTAATTTTTAAGATAATGTCACTGCCAGAAATGGCAACAAAAGACAACATTTGTCTGTGAAATAGATGGTGAATCCATTGATCATTTATTCTCAGTTCATTTTCAGAAAGAGAAGAGAGAATAAAATATCTCTCCAGTGACAACTAGAGAGTACATTTTTAAATATAGTATTTAATGTTTTTCAATAAACATTGCAGATTAAATTTACCTTAATGTCAGTTTTTTCCCCCTGAACCTTTAGATAAATGTAAGTGCATCTAAAAATGGAAAGTAATATGCAGGGGACTTAACATTCAAGTCTGATTATGATGATCATTTTGGTTCATAAATAAATGCAGGCACGTACACAAACACACACACACATAGAAGACCATATTGTTTTCTTTGTCCTTCTTTCAGCTCTGTTAGTTGGGGGAAAGGAATATCACGAATGGCCGCCATTACAGGGAATTGTCCCTGTCCCAATTGATTCAAGATAAGAAGCTTCATTCACTCACACACAAATACGCAGCACATGTACACATTGTCCTTGCAGTACAATAAGAAGGAAGGAAGTCTTTCTTACAGGCAGAGATCCATGTATGGCTCTCTAGCACAAATTGATGGCAGCTATCTTGAAGGTAATCGGTGTGTGCTTGGATCATCACACACTGTTTGTATGGGATTTGCTCTATTGCTTTAGACAAGCACTGACTGAGACTGGCTGAGATTAGACAACTGATGAGACATAGGCCGGTACTATGTCCAGTTTTCTTGACCTATCGTAGCATTTGTTTTTTTTCTGTAACACTTCTGCTTCTAAGAGCTGTGAGATGGTGCAAAGGAAACTATCAATCACCATCCCCCTCTTTTTTAAACAGTATTTTCCTCAGTATTTTCCTTTTTTTTCCCCTCCCTATTTCGATTAGATAATTCCGTGTCACTGTTGACCTGCAGAGGGTAAAGATAGTCAAGTGTCCCCTCCAGTAATCCAGTACCTGCAGGTGCTTCTCACCTAGCAGCATCACAGAGCTTCACACAGGTTTCCTCTATTCCCCCTGATCTGAGCCCCGACTATACTGGCACCGTGACCAAGTATTAGGAATCACTACTGCCACAACAGGGAAATAATCCCTCTCTGGGTCTTGTGAAGTTGGGTGAGTGCTTTAATCCCTGGGCCACATGTGTGTCCAGTGTGATAGTGTAAAACCATTTCGGGCCAGTCCTTTTTGGTCAATAAGACTTAAAATCTTTGAGAAGTATAATCCTTAAAACCATCAGTAAACACAATCAGTCTCACATCAGATGATGAGAGGACAACAGATATAACACATAAAATAGAGGGTCAAAGTGTTTTTTTTATGTTTTAAAACATTATGAAGCTCATTTCTTCAAGTAGTTATAACCCCGTATTCTATGTATTAAGGCTTAATGACTCTCCTACACCTACCTTACTGTCTTTCAATAGAAGGGGCCTGAGTTCATATGACTTTAGTAATTAGTATTTCTATTTTATATCCTTACCACAACACTTATACAATTTATATAAAACAAAGACACAAGACCACTGTACTTTAAATCCAATTATCCTGTATCAGGTATTTATTTATAGAGACAAATACATTTGAAAATAATGTAAAAATAAATAAATGAATATTTTCTTTTGTTACAGTTTGTAAATTCGTGCTTACAGATACAGATTTCCTTTAAATACCTTCAGTTCAGTATTTAAACCTTTTACTCATTCATTCAGTTACCAAAATACATTCAATTACCAAATTTGTTTAGTTACCTTCAGTCAAAATCCAGTTACTTACCAAAATGTATCTATTCCCTTTAAGATTTTCTTCAGCAAATACAGACATCAAAAATAACATTGAATTTAAAGGTGCACGCCATCAACCTTGGAAAACTGCAGCCAGCATGGGTCTCTCTCACGTTTGCTGTTGTCTCAACATATTAAAGTCATCTAAATGTCCATGCCATCACTATTTTTAGGTCAAATTAGATTTAAATTAGATAATTAGATTAAATTTGAATTAACAGCGTTAGCCACGAGTGGGAAACTACCGACTCAATTTATTACAAAACCTCACTGTAACTACACAACACAGTAAATATTTACCTTGAAGATGAAATCTAAGTACTTTTCTGAAGAAAACTTTTCATCAGCTCTTTCATTCAGTCATTCAAACACTGATTGGCTGGCAAAGCACTAAACATCCAATGAATAAAAAACAACTCAAAACCAATTTAGGTCTGAACCTAAACAAACACTATTCAACCTAACATGGAAAGTGGGATGCATTCAAAGACCATAGTAAATGTAAACACATCTATTTCAGTTTCATATTTGATCCCATTACCTTTTGTACACATTAAATACACATTAGCATGTTGGCTGATAAATAGTTTTAAATTCATATTTCAGCCACTTCAAAACAAGTTAACAAGTGTGAAGCCTTAGTGCATTAAGTTACTGGCCTTAATGCACTAAGGCTTCACATTTAAGAAATGCAGGGTGCATTCAATTATTTAAATGCAAGACTATTTCTTGAATGTTTTACAGTAGCTGCAGGCTACAGTAGCCTAGAGCTCCAGAGACCAGTGTTGGCCAAATGAGCATAAGAGACCTCAAAGTCAACCTGTCGCTCTGTTTGGTGGTTTGATAAATTTAAGAAGGAAGTTTTATTTGTTTTGGTTTAGCAAAGGTTAGCACCTTTGGTTGGTAGCTTGCACATCTGATATGGATGATGGGAGCTGAATATTGTAATCATTTCTTTTACCTCTTCTTTTTTTTTTTGTAAACAAAAAATACAAAGCTTACGGTGTATTAGGCCTACAGCAACCTCCTTTCTAACCAGGTGGTGAATTTGCACACTGATTTGGTTCCTGTACCCCGATGTCAAATGCTTCTCTTATCTCATCCATCCACTTAACACCTGCGTGAGCACATTATCCAAACACACACTCATACACATGCACATATGGAGACCCCTCTCCTGTGGCAGATATACACACTCCTCCCTTGACACCCCATTCTGCCAGTCCCACACCATTATGCCACGTCTTTGATCATGGCTCACAGTGAAGAGTTTGGCGAGTCCTCACAGCCCCCCTCCCCAGCTGTTGCCAGGCCCTCTGCCATTACAATCGGTTGGCACAGCCATCCACAGCTGCCACCTTTGCCTTGAGCACCACCTCTGGCAACATAGATGTCTGTTGTGTATATGTGTGCTTGTGCACCTACTACGATAACCTGCATATAACATGGAAAACCTTCTGTGGCATTGCCTGCTGTTTCTTGTTTTGAAGTTCAAAGCCATGTGGTAATGGTTAATTTACCAGGCCCTTCTCCAGGAGGCAAAGCATAGCTGCTTGCTTAATGCTTAGCTAACCCGGGGAGGGTTCCTAGCTCCAGGTAAGCCTTTTATCACATTTGTGTCTGGTTGTGAGGGCACAGGCAACAACAGAGCTTACCATTTATGAACAGAAAATGTGTGGTGTACTTCACATTCAGAAATCCTTCAGTGGTTTCACTCACACAGGTCAGGCTGATCAATGAGATGGAGGGACCGAATTTAGGAGTCATGAGGGATGGTGATAGTAAGACTGGAGAACAAACAGTGGTTGCTGTAAGGTGGTGTAATGTTTGTTTGTTTTTCTCAAACAAACCTAGTTACCATGTTGGTCCTCAGTTAATTATGCTTCTGTGAACATTGCCTGGTTATTCTCTCGGAGTCTGTGTAGTGTTTGTATTGTACAATAACAAAGGTCAAATTTGAAGATGACTAACAAAAGAAAAATGATGAAAAGAGTTGAAGTCGAAGTTTCGGAAAATAAAATCTTCAGATATGAATAATATAAAGGGAGCTAATGAAAATGAGGGTTGCTTTTCCATAACGCAGCCTTAACATTTAAATCTAGCAAAGAAGAGCAAAGAAAGCATTGATGAGGACTTCATAGGAACCAGAAAAAACAAAAACAATAGTTCTCTATGGCAGAACTAAAAAGTGAAGATACATGAGGCTAAATACATTATTAAGTACGGTGGATAAAAAAGGAAGAAAAGAAAATAGCCGGACAAACAACAGATGTTATCAGATGAAGCCCAGCTTATAACAGTTTACTGTTTTTTTTTTCACAATTAAAATGTTTTGATTATTTGAACTCAAAGCAGTAGCTTAATGTTTAAGCTACTGGTGGATTACCAGGACGGTAAAGGTACTGGAATGTTTAAGCTTTATGCGACTCAAAAGCACACATAATACAGTGCCTGAGGTTATTGTTGCCATGGCAGTAAATCAAGTTAACATGACAATGTATTTACATAAAGATAAAGTTGCAGATTTTGATGTAGAATAACTTACTTCCAATATTTGGTCCCTTTTATATTTGATTTTCTTCTAGGTCATGCATTTTACAGTAAACCCATATGGACACTAAAAATGGAACAGAGGCATAGAAGCAGTGATTAAACATATGGTGCAACAGTTCAGGGAAAAACATCCATTCATGTAAATTTAGTTTTTACTAAATCTGCACATTTTAATTGGGTCATTGCACAGCACTTTGAGTCATAGCGTAAACCAGTCATCACAAAGCCAATGAGGAAAAAAAGTGCAAAAGCAGAAGTAAAAGTAGGGAGCTCAGAACAGTCAACAGCAGAGGATCAGGTGGATTACCAGGACGGTACAGGTACAGGAAGTAGAAAAATAACAAATTTCCCGGCAGGACATCATGAACACCATTGATAAGATAAGCAGAGGCACAATTAAATGCACACACACACACACGACTGCGACTCTAGGGCAGTGTAGCAGTCTATTAACTGTGTACAGACAGGTAGGCTATTTTCACTGTGCACCCAACTGTGTTATTAACTCGCTCTGCACTGAATCAATTGACAGGTCTTCGGGTGTCAGTGTGTGTTAGCGTGTGTGTTTGTGTGGCTTTTTTCTTTCGCTTCTCCAGTCTCCATCACTGGCTCACTGGTTGTTCAGGGTCAGTGAATGATTGTCCCTCTTGTATTTCTATCCTATCGCCTTACTTCAGATTACACAGAGAGTGCAGTCCTATAGGGAAGCGCCATGGATTAGCGTCCACTCATGCTCACCTGTGTCCTGTCCTGCCCTGTCCCTGGATTCCTCACCTTATCAGCTGCATACACACTCCAGTAAGGAATCCCATGTGAATACTCCATCCACTGGTCCTATTACAGCCCCTGTGACAAAAGCATATTGCCCATTTTTGTTTCTTACGCACATAAACTGAAGCAGAGGTACACGTAGATGCACACACCCACTTACAAACAGATGTTTTTTTCAGTGTCAGGCTTTAACACACACTGTTTACCCTGCCAGATCCCTCGGGGTCTACCAGTTACATTGTTAACCCTCCTTTTCTGTTCACTAGGGGAACTTCTATAGTCGGTGCCTGCATGATAAACATCCCACTCCTATTCAACATTCAGGCCTCATTTATGGAGCCACGTGTCTATATGTGTGCGCGTTAACAATTGAGAGGAGTGTTAGATGCCCTCCAGGGCCCCAACTAGCCACATGGGTCTCGTGCGCTCTTTAGGTCCAGGTATAATGAGGCAGAAGTCACCCTGCAGTTGAAGCTCAAAATCGTAGAACCAGCCGAGAAAAGGCAGTAACACTGCCTATAAGGTATGATGGCTATAGAAGCAGAAGGCATGAGCTCCCTGGTGGTACAGCAGTGGCTGTGAGAGGATGGTGCCGACATACATGTATGTTTGCACACCGACACACTGTACTTGTCTCCAAGTCCATGTTTGTTCTCCCCGGAGCTTTATTAGGCAAGGCTGGGGAACTTTGGATGCCCTCCGATACATTCTGCCCCCGCTCAACACCCCAATGCTCACAAATGACTCTTCCTCCCTCTGGACATCTCTCTCCACACGTTTTCTCTATATATCTCTGCTTTCCCCTTCTCCCTCTTATCTTTGAAGTCTTTTCAAAAGTGCTTTAAGTCTTACGAGAAGTTCTTAGTTTCCCTAAAGTCCAGCCTCGCACCGTCTATGTAGAGATAATCGCAGCCTCGCCAGTATCTGTCTTTTAGACCATGCTTAATCCAATCTGACTGATACTTCTTATGCTGAATATGCAGTAGATTTATAGTGATTCTTTTGGTATCATTTGATTCTTGTGTTCTTGATTGAATTTTGGTGGATTAAATTACTGTGTGTGGATCTGCTGTGACTCTGGAAATATGTATATGCTGATTTGTCTTATTTCATCCAAGCCATGATAAATGTAATCTAACTTAATGCAAACCTGGCCTTCTAAATCTTTAATATGAAGGTTTTAAACTGTTGTGAATTTCTGTCCTTGAACTTTCACTCAATCACTTATTATATGTTGGTTGGTTCAGATTCAGACTGACAAATGGCCATGATTCATACTGCTTTTGTTTTCTTTATTGTCTCCATGAACATGTAGAGGGCATTGCAGTGTATAGGAGAGTAGGAGAGGGGGTAGAAGGGAAGAGAAATATGGCTGTGAGCTTATATGAGGGGATATCCAGTACATATCAGTGCTGATACTGTTGAAGGGCCTAAGAAGCTTTGGTTCTGTCTCTGTGGGTGATGGATACTCACAGAGTTCACGACTTTAGCCGTGTCCCTGCCCTGTTGAAATGGTGATAAAAAGTCGATACTTGATGTGCAGTAGCCATCACTCAGTGTGCGAGCCTATGACTACATGCCATTGTGTAAGAGGGAGGGGATATGAGTGATTGAGAGCAAGGTTACTAATATCCTTTTCATGTTGTGGATTATACTGTAGCATTGCCCTGAAGCGACAGGATAAGCATTGGCCCCCCTCAGGCCTTCCCAACCCATTCGAGTGGTTGAATGTCTGTCCATTTCCCCGGACTATCACATCAAAGGCTGGCACAGATACAGGAAACGGCCATAAAGCTGTTATGGCCATAACAGATAACTGGAGAACGGTCCAATATATTCTCTCTCTTTGAAACTTTTAATTCATCAGAGGTCAGGTGGCTGTATGCTCTCAGTCTGTTCACTCTATAGGAAGGCATCTTTAACCTCTAACAAGGCATCGTTAGCACGTTATATATGGAGGCAATCTACACCTTTTTTCATCTTTGTCCAATTATTATCAGTGACATTCATTTCTTTCGGATCTGTCTTCCACCTGGAGCACTTCTGGCTGTCAAAACATCTTCTGATGAGTGCCATATGTATTGTAAGTTTTCATTCAGAGTCAGCAGAGTGTACAAGCTGAGAAGTGAGAAATGTCCCCTTCCAATTACAGTCCCTTATCAAGCCAATTAGGGAATGTGGTTAATGAGGCAACGCTGTGCCAAAATGACTCTTTATTCCAAATTCTCTAAGATAATACGTTTGAATTAAAAGTTCACCAATGAGACCAAGCCAAAGAGCAAACACGCTTTATCCATCGATGATATCTAAATTGTAATCAAGTACAGAACAGATGGACAGAGAGCGGACAAAGCATAGACTGCCGCATACTGTAGTATATCACAGATGATGTCTTTAATCACTTTTCTTTTAGTGGTAAATATTCTACGACAAATTGTTTAATTTGAACAGCTGTTATTTACCTTCATAAATAGAATTAGCAGCTGTTTGCATAGCGGTAAGCACCTGTTTGATGATCAGGGCTTTAGTGTCCTCAAGCTAACTAACACCCACGTTGACATTATACAGGGCTGTCATCTGCATTGACCTTTGCATGGTTTGTCTGAGGTCTGTCCATCAGACTGTTATGAAAGAAGTGCTCCTGTCATCCTCTGTGAGACATTTCCTTGAATAATAAAGGTCAATTTACTGCAGGTTAAACTACCATGTCAAAATGCCAAAAGCTCCTCTCAGCCTGCACATGGCATGTGTGTCTCCGAGGTTACATCAGGTATTAAATGCTGTTCCAGAACACGTACTATACAATACCATGTTATTTCAGGCTACCACTGTATAAACAGTCTCTATCAGTAGATTCCCAGGAGGTGACAGGCATTCACTCCCTTTCTTTCTCTCCCTGATGTTTTTTTAAAGAAAGCGTCCTTCTTTATTTCTGTCATCAACATCACTCTCTTCTTTCTTTCCTCTCTCTTAACCTTTCCTCTCATCAAACCGTGCGCTGGTCTCTCATGACCTTCCAGACAATTACACGCCAGTGGATCTATCTGTAGGCCAGGCCTGTTGAGGGAGATATGGTGACTGACAGGTAATGACACCCACTGAGTGTTGGAATACCCCCGGGACTGACTGTGCTTTCCTGCCAGCCCGCCTGCCCGTCTCCTATCCCTTGGGTCTAGAAGTCGAACTACAACCGCCACATCCTCACTGTTTTTATCATAATAACCACCGTCCTCCTTCCTCGTCGTCATCGTCGAGATCATCCATGTGCCACAGACATCACATTCCGGTAGTGTATCAGCCGCCTCACTGTCTTCCTCTGTCATGATCTGTCAGTCTGTTTCTCGTTGAAACGGGTCTGCCCTGGGTTTTGCCACCGTCTCTTCCTCTCTTTTTCTCCTCTCTGTTTCTCTTTCCTCCTCCGACGCCTGTCACCCTGACTCTTTCTGGCTCAGGCCAAACCATCGTTCATTTCACTCCTTTAGAATGAAAGAGTGACAATGAACTTTTGGCATTAATTTCCAGTTTACCACCTCCTCAGAAAACCCCTTTTATTTCAGTCCAAAAAGTCTGATTACTTTGACTTTCATTCCTCCTGTGGCACCAGGACTGACTATAGGAGTTGGTAGTGGTAGTGTTAGTGGTGGTTTTAAAGGAATAAAAAATAAAAGTGTGGATGTCTGAGCATGTGTCTATGAGCGGCAGGGAAGGAGGCTGTGTCATAATTCATAGATGTCCCGAGAATTGATGGGAAGTCGAACCAAAGGCTGTGCACCAGGTGCTGCCATTTTCTCCCAAGTGATGGAGTTTAAGTTTTTGCCTGCCCCCATCAGAGAACCACACAGACACATAGCCATTCTGTTGTATAAATTGAGCTGACTGAATATATGTCAAGGTGTGGGGCTCTGGCACCGGTTCCCTGATGCACTGAAGAAAAACAAATTGGTTTCTTTATTCACACACAACACTATTACTTTTATACTGTTTTATATTCTATCAAATGTAACAGGCACTGTCAGGGTTCAGTGTTAACAATCTCCTCAGATCCATGGTCTGTGACTCAACTGCTGATGCCTAGTCATTTTTATTACTATTACTTCGTTCCATTAAATGTTTAATAGCATATAATCACAGGATATATTTATCCAAACATCAGAATAATCCATAATGAGGTAGAGCTGGGATCCGTCTCTCTTTGGTGCCAACTCTGTCACGGCCCCCCTGAGCCCTTACAGCCTTCAAAGAATGATCTCCTCCGCCGTGTCCAGCTTTTGACAGAAGCAGGCAACTCACCACGCAATGCATATTTCTACTTCTGTCGTCATGTTTGACCCAGGGTGAATCATCCTTCCATGAAGGAATGAATGTTCTTTTTCCGTTTTTCTCATAGCTTTCTTTTGCTCCTACCATTTCCATTTTACCTAAATCCCGATTCCTGTATAAAATTAGAGCTCTTGGCAGTGACCGTGCTGTCAAACAGCAGCTCTGTTGAGTGAAACCAGATGGTATAGGCAGGCTGGAGCAGGCAACGAAGACTAACTGCTGTATGTTTGTTTTTGTCAGTGTTTTCAGCACTGACCCAATCAAGATGGGAGCTCTTAAATTTACTACCACAATGTGACTTTCCGACGGCCTTTGGCCATCAGGCAGCTGTTACCGTTAATGTTCACAATCTATTCACATCATCCCCCAGTGAGTAATCGACTATCATCTTGTCAATTAAATCTCTGCTGTGAATGTCACACCTATGGTTATCAGGACAGACATGAATTGTCATAATATGTGGGCATAAGTAGTTTTAGTGCAAGTAACTAACTGAACACGGTGTCCAGACTGACACATGCAATGCATACAACAGCTTGCTCATTTATATAAATGAGAACACTGTGTTGGCACTGCGGGGATGCAGATGCAAAAGAAAGTCTGGCTTTAGTATGTGTACTATCGATTACTTATTATATTTAGTATTAACGGGAGCAGTGTATATTTTTTTGTTTACTTGGGAGTTGTTGCAACATAAAATGAAACAATTGAAAAGTTATAAAACTTTCACCCATAGTATTATGCAGTGCAGTGTTTTGGCATCTGATAAACCATAAAACTCATGGATTTTATACTCGAATCAGCCCTGCCCCACTGGTACTTACCTCACCACATCCCCACTAACAGAGCCCTTTGTATGATACATTTTTAAAACAGTGCTGGTAAGCCAGCAAGCTTGAATTTTAAAAAAGTGCATTGTCCTATGGCATCCTGTAAACATGTAAAGTGCTGTGTGGATCCAGCAGAAACTCTGTCTAATTAAATGAAGCTTGAATGTAATTTGTGCTGAATGACTTGAAAAGATTTAGAGTGCTGGCCTTCAATTAACACAAGAGGATGTGCTAAAGTTACAGATTTCATCTACTCTGCCATTTAACACTTCTGCAAATGCCAACAGTATGGCTGCGAGGCAGCAGCCAGCCCTCACCGAAAAGCAATCTTCATCTTGTAAACTTGAAATTCCTGGTGAATAGACACCCAGTGTGCCTGTGTTGTTGGAGACAAGCCCACACCAGTGTGGCCTGGAAACTATGAATCTTACTCCCTGCTGTCTTTCCATGACAACCATTGCTCATTCTCTATCACCACGTTGTCAGAAATAACCCATTCTTTCTAAAGTTGAAATGTTTGCCAGCAGCTATTGAGAATGGATGGCCATTAGACGGCATGAAGACATCAGGATTTGGAGAATTGGCTCAGCTGATTCAAGAGAAATAGAAGTAGGCGGGCTACTTTGCACTGATGAATTGCTTTTACACTTTTTCGATCCAGTGGGCGTGGAGCTAAAGAAATAGCAACATCAGTCTGTCAGTGGATGAAATAAAAGATGAGTGTGCATTATATACACACAGGAGGGTGAACATATGGTCCAGCATGTTAATGCCAAGACAGCCGTTCGGGCTGCTTTTTGTGTGTTACCCAGCATCATTTTTCTCATTTGGCATCTGCCACTCCCTAACCCATCTAGCCATGTCTGTTTTCATCAGTCTGAGTGCTCTTGTGACAGTTTCTCCACTGACACTATTTCATGCTTTGTGCATGTCCTGTAATCATGCTGACACTGGCAGGGTCCCGTAGGTGGACTCCCTCTGTAAAACCACTCCTGTGCTTTTCGGTTTATCCGACGTCATTGTGGAGCCACTGGCAACACTCTGTTAGTGCTAATGTATTAACAATAGCAGGCAGGAAGTGTTGTGGTGCATCCATTGGATCTGTAGCACTTTATGTCAACATCTGCAGCATTTAGACCATCTGCTTGTCTCTATGTATTTGTGCCAGATACAACATTTGCCAAATATTCCGTGTTTTTTTTTTTCATTCGCCTCGTATTTATTGTAGCAGCTCAAGCCTGTCTTACATGTCATCTTTCTGCTTGTTAAATGAAGCATCACTGCTCATCAAAAAATTGATCATTCTGCAGCTGTTTTCATTGCAAACAAGAAAAATAAAAGATGGAAGGATCTCTTCAAATATATATATATAAAAACTTTTTAATAATTATATAGTGTTTTGCCTTATTATGGTGCCTGTAATTTGGGGTTTAATTGGATTTGGGGTTGAATATATGTCAGTGAAAGAGGCTGTTAAAAATGACAGCTGCTGTTCTTGAGTGTTTCTGCATAAAGCTCAGCAGATTCTACAGCTCTTCTGTGGTACTGCATCGGCTAGTTGTGTATTTCCACTTTGCTAGCTGTTGTTTTTAGGCAGCGTGGCTTTGCAATCATGTCAGGTATTAGCCAAGGTTGAGCAGAAATTACAGAGTGACATTATACAAAGACACAAATGCACACAATGCACATGCACAACAGTAACACCCACCTTCCCATGAGCCCTGTCTGACAGACATGCTGGATAAGACCCTCTGTTCATTATTCCCCTGAGTGAAATAAACCTCCAGCCATAACTCGGCTCATAAATGTATACCCTGTACTTGATATACAAACATGCAATGTGTACAAGACAGCATGTAAAATGCACTCAAGGGAATGCATGATACGGTAACACTTGCATATTACACACACAACAAGTGATTATTATCTGGGACAGCTGTCATCACCCTGTCTCATCATCCACAGCCTCAGAGCAGTGTATTCTGGGATGCAGACCGCATGTGGCCTCTCTTTGCCTCCCTTTTTGATTTTGCTAAGAAAATGTAAACACAGTATTTTCCCGTTTCACAGGATGACATTTACTGCATCTGTATTTACAGTAGATGGATTTTCTGATGAGGTTTTATCAGTCATCATTACCATGTCGCTCATATTGTCGTAATTGTGAGGTGGGGATGTGATAATTACTTGACCTGGCTACTGTGAGAGCAACATCCGAAGCTTTATTGTCTGATGTCCCTCTTGTCTCAGCCAATATGACGACCAGAGGTCTGTGGAGAACTGCTGTCAGCAACAAGAACTGTAAGATTACAGCTTCTAATTATCATCTCTTTATCTCAATGTTGCCATTCACTTCAGAAAGTCAGATGACAAAGGCAGCGTACCCTCGTGCACTATTCCGCTGATGGCTTTTACATTCACTGGCCCAGAGGGACCCTATTAAAACCTCCCTTTTAATCACAGAAATGGTGATTTCAGCCCCAATTATCATAATTATTGACTGTTTCCCATTGATATCTACATTCATGGTTCTATTTCATTCTCATTGTATTTCCTCATTGACCACCAGTGACAACAGAAGATGTATAAACTGCAGGCTAAATATGCATTAACTGAAATGACTGTCAGAAGTTTTACAGGCCAGTGGAGTCAGTGTTAGCATTCAGCCTCAGACTAACGAGACTTAACACATCAAGTCTGCTCACACACATTATGACGGGTGTGTGTGGGCTATAATTACATTATGTGACACCAGGAAATCAGTTTTTTGTCGCCAGGTCTTCCGTGAGCGAGGTTCTCTAATTATGGTAGATAGCACCTCCGCTTCCTCACTGGTGCACACCACAGGGCTCGCGGATGAGATTGATTAAAGTGTGGAACTAGCAATTCCATTTGCCATGCAGTCAGACAAGCAGACAGATTGGCTGTGGTATAGTTCGTAGTCATGGTGCTCCAACTGAATAAAACAGCTATTAGACAAGCATGACGCACAGCATTTTCATCTGCTGACATGCACAAATGCATGGGTGTCTTGGCAAACACACAGGTGCGTGCGTAAGTACACACTCACGAATAAACAGAGACGATATGAGGCTGAAAAGCCTGTGATAGCTGTCGAGTGATTCTGCTAATTAATGTCAAAGCAACCATCAAATAAATGAGAAATGTTGTTTTTAGATTTCTGAAAATACCAAATTAGTTGAGTTTGTGATTTACAACTGTTTATATAGATGAAAAAAAAGAAAACTGCAGTAGGAATCAAGCCTCTGATGTTAATGATGTTTTTTTTTTAAATGAAAGGGAGAAGCTGTTTGCATCCGGATGAGTAGATTTCAAATAATGTTGTTTTTTTATGCCCATAGTGTGTGTCCTGGGTGTGTATGCGTGCATCTGATGAAAGTGAGGACTGACCTTTTAGTTAAAAAAATAGAAAATATGAAGTGCTATTTACTGACATAACCTTGGCATGATTTGCATGTCAATACCAAAAGAAAAAAACAATTACTCACCCTCCTCAGTCTCTTTTGTCTCGCTTGGTGAAAAGACGGCAACACATACAAACCCATTTGACTAAAAGGCAGTTGAATGGAGGTGCAGAGGACAGCCCTGTACATTTTCCAGTTGTGAGGTTGATAACCTTCGCATTTACTGTTCTCTATGCCCCATATAAATTAGTTTCAATTAAAATAGCAGCCTTCCAGGTAGTAGTATTTTTAGGATTATATTTTGAAATGTCTAGCTATTAATACACGAACTAGTGAATAAAATCTGATATATTAAAGAAACAAAAGTGAAAGGATGGCAGTGATAATAAGGGGCGAGCTAAAGTTATGAGTCAATGTCCCACAGGATAGTTTGATCGGCTAATGAGCTGCTTTGTTATTTTCATGTCTGTAAAGGGCATCCAAGTGCACGGCCTGGTCCATAGTGGCTCCTTGGTTGATGCTGTCATTAAGCCCCATGCAAATCTGCATTAGTACACAACTCCGTTTCTGAGTGTTGGCATGTTTTCAGAAAAAAAAAAAAATCTGATCCCTCCTGAACACGATAGGGTGGAGTAATCAGCCAGCTACAGCAAAACAAGCAGACCTCTAATGAAGCTGCTAAAGTATAAGTCGATGCCAGAATATGGAGAAAAGAACATTTCCAATGAATAATCTAAAGACCTGATATGCCGCTTGCCAAAATAAAGAGCACTTGAGGTGATCAGTGTCTTCACGTCACTATTTGCACATTCAAATTCATTTCTTCCAGATCTAATACCATTCACCATGAATTATACATGCCATATACATGTCACTCAAAATCAAATTAGTAAACACTTGAATTATTTAAGACTGCCATGGGAAATGCTTTTGAGCAGACTGCATAGAAGAAAATACTAACAGGATGTGAGAAAAATGTTGAAGCCTGGGCTTAAACATATATTGGGCCTTGATAACAGAGTGGTACCCTCTTTGAAAAATGATTTAAAGTACAACATATTTAACTCCGGGATTAGGTAATTAATATAATTTAAGGATAAAGCTGTTGGATTTGAATTTTCTGATTTGTCATGGCAGTATTAAGAGCGGTATTCCAGCAAAAAGACAAGACAAAATGAAAAGTGGAAGTCTTGATTTTTCCACCACATAAAACAGAACAGAGAGGGTAATGTCTTGAATAAAACATGTGCTCAGTCTTCGGCATTGCAAAAATCCTCACTTAAAGTTGATAGATGGATGAGTTAGTTCACCAGAGGAAGTCTGAAACAAGTCTGAAGTGAAACAGGTCAAACACGCACAGTTTGTCTCACAGTTTGTGCCTCGGTTTCTAGGCATACTGGGCAAGTAAGCATTACTTTAGGTCAATGCTTTATCACATTTGGCTCTATGAAAAATGTTGCATTAGTGAGTATATTCCTCACTCTGGATTGATCTTCATTTACCTGAGGTGAGAGCAGCAGCCACTCAAGGTATAATAACTACTGAGAATACATATATGTTCATGGATAGCCCAGCAAAGTGTATGGTTTTGAATAGAATCGTTGATTTCCAATTCAAATAACAGCCATGTTAAATCACTTTACAGTATCCATATTCTTTAAAAGCATTTATTTTATCAAAGGCCAGGTCCTTCTGAACTCTTTGCCCCACTCTCCTGCTCAGGTAATGGCTTTTCCCCCAAGCAAAGCCCACGAGTTGGAGAGCAAATTACCATTAATTACCTTGTACAGTTGATCAAGAGCTAGTTCATTTGATCTACATTTAGCACTTGGTCTGATGGAAAGAGGAATGCAGCCATTGAGTTAATAGAGAAGCCAGTAAATCCTTCAAAAGGATAATGAGGTTTTTACCCTTGACTACCACTTTCCAGAGACACTTGAAGCTGCCGCTTATGTATGCTTATATCACAAAAATCATTGCTCCTTAGGCAATGCAAGCCTGTTTGGGAATTCCTTTTGTGTACTACAACAGGGCCTAAAAGCCTTGATTCTGACTTACATGTAAGAGCAGCTATTGAGTTCTCTGTGAAAACACATACTTTACAAACCCAGCAATCTCATGTGATTTGTCTATCAAAGAGGAAATACACAGAAGAAAATATGGAAAACTGCACTGGAGGAAAGTTTTAGACTTTTGAATGTTGCTGCTGCTTTGTTATAAATACCATGTTAAAGATGGATGTATTCCAGGCTGTAAAACAGAACTCTAAGTGACTTCAGTAGCAGTGTGTACAGTGTAATGTGTGTCTGCATCTATTATTGTTAATGACATGGTTAGGAGAGTTCATGCAGTTTTTGCATAATGCTTTGGTGTTGTTTGTCTGCAATGTTCAAAGATGTCCCGAATAAAATCAGCCTGAGGTTGACATGTTTACAAAAGGATCACACCCGTTAGAGATGCTAAAAGACCTCATTAGATCATTTTCCTGTGCTTCGCGTCCTTACCGCTGAGGGATTCTAATTTTATACCTACTTTGCACTGAGACTGTCCACATTGCACAACGCCACAGTTCACCTCCAGGCTACTCATTGATTGCTTTCGATAGATCAGGAGCCAGCTCCTGTTTTCCCCTTTAGCCTTGCTTGTTTGCCAGCTGTCATATATTGACCACTCCCAAATGTCAACTCCCCACATGCCAGTTTCACTCAATTGCCATCCACCTACATGTGTGGATAGATTTGCACTATGTAGTGAGGCATTTGACTTATGACTCACTACATTTTATTTTTATTTATTTTTATAATGCAATTTATGACAGCAGACACGAAACTTTTAATAATACATTTCTTCTGCTCATGAATGAGTCATAACGCCAACTCACCTTACTAATTGAACTGGACTTCCACTGTCATTCCAGATATTCCTCAGTTGTATCTCCATGTTGTTGTAAGGTCTTTGTTGTTATGGAATCTTCTGTCCTTAGGTGACACAAGGTCACATGGGGCCTTGAGGTCCTTGGCAGTATTAATTGTTTGTCTTTGATAGGTGCCACCATATCTTAACACTGTGGTGGTCATGGTCAAAGAGACCTATTGCTGCCTTCCTAGACATAATAGATAGCTGGCTGTTGACTTTCCAATCTGCGTAAACAGACATCTGTGTCTCTAGACTTGAATATGTTGACAATAACACCTCCATGGGTAAAGTAATTCTCTTTGACTAATTATGGGCATGTAGTATTTGTGGTGTTATCTTGGGGTTTAAAGTCTATCCACCAGGATGAGTTAGGCAGAATGTGAGACCGACTCAGGCACTTCTGATGAACTTTGAGAGTGTCTCTAATTCTCTTTGGCCAAGCGTCAATAAGTATTACAGCATAAGACATCAGAGGCTCCTGAACACTTTCATTTGAGTCATTTGAGTGTTTTACCTATGTTTTGTGTAGCTTTATCAATTTTATTTAACCAAACCGTGGTTATTAAAAGTTGCTTGACAATGGGTGCAAACATATTTAGCCTCAAAGCTTTTCCTTTTACACGTGGACATTGAACCGAAATCATTTTTAATCACTTTGAAAAAGGCTTGTTTTGTTTTTTGTCTACTTGGAGCGTTGGAAACAAGCTGCAAACACAAGTTGATGTGGCAAAAAAGTAGCTTACGCAGGAACATTAGCACTTTTTTGGAGTTGTTGCATCAGCCCACCTGACATATATATCCAATTATCACTCCTTTTTTAGCTCTGGTTTGCTTTCAACTAACTCCTGAGGGAAATATCTCTTTAGTTGCTAAATGCTCCACTATGTTTACCAGCTACAGTACTGGCCACTGAGAATTGCCGCCCCAAGCGCCATTCATTCCATTTATATATACAAGGTCCTGTTATAGACGAGTCATGGACTAGCCAGCAATTTTAGGTGAGTGGTGAAAGTGAATCAAAATAGTAAAGCTGTGGGTCATAAAATCAAAACAATGAGCTTAAAAATGCACTGAAGCACTGAGGGTGAAAGCATCATCAGTTCTGTGGGTCACTACATGTGTTCTTGTTCTTGTTCGTATACAGTACATGTAGTCATTTGATCCATTATTAATCTAGACTAGAGCATGTAGAAAGATATTGATTTTAGCAGCTTTACAGTCCAAGGATGTAACACTGCTATGTTTGTATGTAAGACATGCTCAAATTACACATCAGAGAGGCGTAATACTTTTAGTCACGATCTTGACAAGAAATCACAGTGAGACCATTAATTTTACACGTGCTGCTGTGTCGACACGTATCTCCATGGCAGGGTTTGCCTCAGGAACTGTTGGTGCTTGGACAGAGAAAAGTCCAGAGAGCTGAATAATGAATATTGATGGAGTTCAGTTTTATATTTGAGTTTTAAAAATCTAAAACTTGTAAAGCCTTATATTTCCCAACATAAGACTGAGCCTGCTTTGAAGAAAACTCTGT
The DNA here is from genome assembly GCF_000972845.2 of Larimichthys crocea. Classification (NCBI taxonomy): domain Eukaryota; kingdom Metazoa; phylum Chordata; class Actinopteri; family Sciaenidae; genus Larimichthys; species Larimichthys crocea. The sequence goes on along the minus strand of NC_040017.1, from coordinate 15,637,602 downwards.
GGGAGCCCTGCTTAATGATGAATTTTATTGAATACCGAAGCCATTTATGGTCAGATAGGATGACTAAGACATTTTCTCCTCACAATGAACCCACGAAGAACAGCCTCTTAAAATCTAAAAATGTCAGGCTGTAATGTATGCTTACCTTGAACATACCTGCCTGTCCTCAAAAGACTGTTTTACACTCGAGCAAATCACACACTTTGCACAAGACATTAACTACAACTCAAGTTCATTACTCAGTGGAGAGAAATCTTCCTTGCCTCCCTACACATGAAAAATGTAATTGAATGTGTGCCTTTGATTATATTAAACTATCCAAATATGTGTGTGATAAAGAGGAAGTCCTTTAAGTGCATGAAGAAATGAATATGTCCTTCTTTTGTCCACAGCTTTTCAGTCAGGCAAAGACCTCACCTCACATGACCTTTCACTGCTACTCTCTGCTTCTTAACAAAGCATTTAAATTTGCTTGTAGGTATTGGCTTGCTGTGACTTTGCCCCTTGATGGTATCAGATGAGTGGATGTGTCTCATCTTTGCAAGCTAGACTTAGTTGTTTATTCAGCTGTGTGATCAGCAGGGAAAAGGTCACTTGGAACACGTTCCAGTTCTGCATGCTGCTCTGCACGTCTAATTCAGATTATGTGATTAGGCTTCAAGTTACAACACTCCACCTGCAGTTGTTCTCTTTAATGGATTGCCTACAGTACATTTACCTTTCAGCCAGCAAGATGTGCTTAATTATATATTGTTGTGCACTATTAATTTCATACTTTTCTGCATAGGTTACTTTTATCTCCTAGCTCTGTTTTAGCTTTATCTAGAACCTTTGTGTGCACACATTTTGAGAATGAGAAGAGAGCATTATGAGAAGGGTGTAGACTTATGAAGGTATGTTATTGTTAATAAAAATGTTGCTTAATCATACATCTGGGGAACATAATTAAGTGGTTGATGTGAAATGTTTAAATGATTACATTTCGTTGATCTTATAATCCTCAGCTAGTATGAATAGATGTGTCATAAATATCCAACGTGGCATTACAATCCATGAAAACTAAACACATACCTGTCATGACCAATAAATGACTAATAAAAAAGATGAATTACATCTTGGGATAAATCATATGCAACCTGTTAATGTGTTATCTCAAACTACTGTCTGTGTGACGCTCATGATGGCAGAATAATGCATCATCTAGTATTTCAAATAACAACTCTCATCTGCACTAGACACAAACTGTTCTTTCAGTTTCCACGACGTTGGAAAATGGATTTTCTGGGTTCAAGCGTCAAATTTTCTTTAAATAAGCCAATTCATAGCTAGACTGCTCATCAAAAAATATAAGCTGGTACATATAAAGCCATATAATATATTTCATTTCTGTTTGATAACACAGTGAACAGACAGTGTTTTTTGTGTGCCTTCTTAATCGCCCATGATGACAATTTCCGTGCTGTTAAAGGTCACGGAACAAATCCACGATGTAAAACTTATATCCCAGAATACAATTACATTGTGCAATCATCTCGAGCTTGTCTTAAAGTAAATGTTAGGCAGTTGAACCTACTGTCTGAATGTCTTGCTATGGTATATTCAGAGGACATACAAATATACCATGCTTTATTTAACATGTGGTATGAAATGATTAAAATCCTTTTTTAATGACCATTCTCTACAGTCTCATTGTGACTGTGGATTTTCTTCTGCATAAAAATGAGAAGAGTTCATTATCTACATCCAGTCCATTTTATAATTGGCTTAGCTAAGCCATGTAGAACACATGCATCGGCTCTTTTGTGATAACTATGCTTCAGTACAACAAATACATTACTGCATACAGAGAGTGTGTAAATCATTTCTGAGTATAACATGTTGTCTCATCATTCTTTAATGCTCCTGTGGAAAACTGATTTAATTCTGTTGTAGAATTGCACAGTGTAGCGTCTCTGATAAGCCACAGCAGAGACTGGAGTGTTGAGTCTCCACACAGCCTCTATGAAAGCTGCACAACTGACAGATGTTTTGATGTTCACTTGCTGCAGAGTAAACAGTGTGTTATGAGTTATGAGTTTATTATTTATTTTTTTTGCAATGCTCTTAAAAAAAATCTTGGAACAGAATAGGTGCGAGATTTTAAAGCTTTTAAGCTTCCAAGCGTTTATCATACAGATCAGGTATTTACATTAAATAGCACTCACCCTTTTAGAGAAAAAGTAGATTCCTCACACTAAAAGCTGCCCCCAAAGTGTATGGATTTATTAAGAACAATACTGTAGAAGTGTAGACACTCTAGATTAATGGAGAGCAGTGTGCATAAAATGTCGCCAAAGTATTAGTGCTAATAAATCCATGTACCTTGGGAGCAGATTTCAGTAGACTGGACTTTTATTGTAGATCTAAATAAGAAAAAAGGGCTTTAAATACATGTCCTGTCTTCACACTGAATGATCATTGGCCACACAGGCGGTTCTCGTTCATTTGGAAAAACAGCAGTTACCAATAGGGATGCACTTTGTTTTCTCTCAACCTCACCACCGATCTTTCTACTCCCTTCCCTTGTTCTCAGCTGCCATCCTTGATGACCCTATGGAGTGCAGCAGAGGGGAGCGTTTGGCCATCACGCTGGCCAAAGACAGCATCAACAGGAACAGTAACCGCTCAACCACTGGCAAGCTGGAGGTGGACATCTTTGAACTGCTGAGAGATAGTGAATATGAGATGGGTGAAACAAGTAAGTAGGACAGGGAAGGCATGCCAATTAATGGGTGAGGAGAAGAAAGTGTTGGTGGTGTGGTGTGTTTGTTCATGTGGGTGTGAGTCTGTCAGTCAGTGTGCATGTGCTGGATCCGATAAAAGATATGGAAAATAAATAGTAATAAATGTGATGTGCCGCAGGGTCCGGACAGAAATCAGCAAAAAAGAAAAAGAAAAAGAAGTCTCTCATTTCAGTTCAGTTCTTCTGTCTTCCTTCGACTCTGCCTCTCTTATTCTTCTCCCCAAGTACACACAGATAAGACTGTCTATAATATTTCGGTCAAACAGACGCAAACAAATTATTCAAAATAGAAGACCGACTGGGGACAGACTAGTACATGAACATGAAATGAGCTGTCATGTTCTGATACTGTAGCTGCAGGAGTCAAATGGCGTGTTTATATCTGTTTGTGTTTCGTTCTCTTATGTATTAGCAACCTTCATTCTGCTGTGGCAGCGCTGTAAAAAGAAATAGGCAGTGACAGGTAAAAATGACTTAATCTATGTCAAAACAGAGATGACCTTCAACACGCAGCCTTATAGATCTTTTTAAATGGGCTATTATGAGATAACCAGTAATCTGTCACACAGATGTGACAAATGCATCACTGAGGGTGACTCCATTATCATAAGCTGGAGTACCTATTTGTTATCAATTCTTATACTTCACAGCTGCCCACAACATCGCTGTACAGTGTGGTGACTTGTTGCCTCACACCTTAGTGTTTATTGGTTATTCTTTTAAATTTTTAATGAAAACTATTCAAAATCAATGCAGCACACAGTGTGTCTGTGCAAAATAACCAATATAAACAGTTATGACAAGAGGTGTGGGGATTGATTTTCAATATGACACATTCCCACTTTCCCACTTTCACTTCAGTGGCGCTGTTTAATCCATGGAAACAGCGCTTCACTTCCCACAACAACAAGAAACTGTATTACTTTCTCTGCCTGGTTTACTACAAACCCTTCCTAAATGTGGTTTCTGCTGTGTGTTTCTATCCGTGTGTGTGTGTATAAGGTTGCATGTGTTGTTGTGTGGATATTGTGCAAATGTTTTGTGTGTGAAAGTGTGTGTGTGTGTGTGTGTGTGTGTGTGTGTAATTAGAGGCAGGAATTGGATTAGAGACGGATCAGTGGCTGCAGTTAGATGGAAATATCACAGAGGGAGCGCTACCTGCCCAGAATAGTCCCACCCCCACCTTTCAAGCACCCACTCCTGCATGTGTAGTTTACAGATGTAGTGGATGCCTCCTTGAAGCTGCTTTTTAAAGGCAGAAAACATCACATGATGAGACTCCAGTTGAAAAACAGGCCTTCTTTTAGTTCTATATCGTGTATGAAGCCACATAACACATTGAAATTTTTTGCTTTAGTGCTGTCATGTGTGCACCTGAAGAAACTGAGAATATTTAATCCCCAAAAGAAATGAATCCATTAAGATCTGAAAGTAAAAAGTTATCATTTGAAAGCATCACGACCTGCAGCTGGATGTGTGTTTGTGAGCGTGCAGTGTTTCTGCTTTATCTATATCTTTGTTTTTTTTCCTGTATGTCTGCCCACCTGTCCTTCCTCTTATAACCAGCAAACTTGTCAAGCAATTCAAACTCATGAGAGCTCTCTAATCATTCCAAGGTTCCAGTAGCTTGTATTGATCAGTAAAAATCAATGTTAAGCGGGGATAATGGACTTCAGACGACCTAGTGACCTTCTGACCATAATTTGACCGCAGTGAACGACACAGTACGATTATGGCAGCACTAGCAGAAACCTTGGCACTGACGTCAATGTCTTGCGAGTGACAAATAACCTGCGGTGAGGAGGTAGGGTTTTGTGACAGACTTTTTATGAGCATTCTCTCATTTACAGTACACACACACACACACACACACACACACACAATGCTAGCTGTGTAGTGTCACGGGGCCCAAGAGCATGTTCCCTGACAGTCAAATCATTCAGCTTTATAATTTGTTGAAGCCGTGTAGATAGGTGCAAATGGGCATATATGTGTGTGCGTGCATGTATGTGTATGTGGCTGTTTGCGTAAGGTGTCAGTGTGTTCATGTCTTACAGGCCCCATGGGTGACTAAGGGATTACTTATTAATCATTCGATTCGCTGCCTCTGGATTCACCACACAGGACCGAAAACTGTTTCCCCCCTTTTGCCTCTTTCACAGCCGGCTAATGCTCTGCATTTGCTCCAATAACTGACACCAATTTATCATCACACACACTCACTCTGTGCATGCATGAACGGTGTGTAGTTTCTGTGCTTGTGTCTGCCTCACATCATTGACTGTAGCGGTTTAATTAGTAGCCAGGGATTATGAAGTTACAAGAAATGGTGTTCTTTTTTCTAGCATGTTAGATTAAAGCATATGGCGTTTGTACATCAGAGAGGAGGGAAATTCATATTTTGTAAAAATGTTTTCGTCTAAAGATGTGTTTTTTTTCCCCCCACAGGTAGTGCCTTTAAATCAGTCCTTGTGAATGTAGAATGTGGGGGAAAAAAAGACGGGTGTGTGTGTGCCACTTTTGGGGATATTATAGCATTCATGTGCAAATATTCAAATGCCAGTTTTTATGTTTTAAGCCCCCAGATATCTCAGCCTGTCACTATTCTGTCTCTCTGCCTTTCTTGTTTATCTGTCTCTGTCTCTTCCCATTTTGATACCTTTCTGTCTCCATATGTGAAAGTCTATTGTATTATTATCAGTTTCTCCCCCAAGCTGCTAAACTCATGAGCAGGCTCTGTAGGATTTTTTTTTTTCTGTTTTTTGCATCGCATCAGGCGTAATCAACATGGACAAATGCATTTGACCTTGTGCACGTTTCGCTAACACATGTAGATTCAAGTTCCCTCGAGACAGAAGAAGCGCTGGCTCAGGCTACTGTCTGTTTAGAGGTTGAGATCAGTCAGCATGTGCATCCATTAACAGCTGGCTGAAGTGGGCCTTTTTTAAAAGCCTTGACTTTACTTTCCTGGATAGCACTTACTAACTTACTTTCTCACTATTTCTGTCCCTTCTCCCTCCTCCACCACTTCTGTATTCCCTCTCAGTGTGCCAGATCATGTCTAAAGGGGTGGTGGCGGTACTCGGTCCTTCTGCCAGCCCGGCCTCCAACTCCATCATCAGCAATATCTGTGGAGAAAAGGAGGTGAGTTTGTGTACTTACAGTAAAAGGCCTGCAACCGCTGGCCCATGTTAGGCAGCATGCTCACAGTACGACGAGAAATCCATAGTTTGGAACAATGATGCTCATTAGCTGCTGTGTGGTTTTTGTAGGAGATTGAGGTGGAATGAAATCCCTGTTAGTGATAATGATGAAATACCTCAACGGTGTCATAACGCTCCATTCCAGTCCCACTCAAATCAAAGCACCGCTGGGCATTTTATTTCCTCCATTCCCCTCATTAGCTTGGAGCGGTTGGGCCCGCTGAGGCTTGCTAGTCACTGTTTTGAGATTTTTATAGAAACAAACACAAACAACAACAACAAAAAAGTATGAGTTTTGTTTGTTACATCTGGTGTTTGGATTTATGTTTATCCAGCAGATGATTTAACAAATGATAGTATTATTGTTTTTTTTATTTTGACAAAATCATTCAGCAGATATATTATCTTATGTGAACAGTGAATAAAAACTGTTTTCCCCTAGTTTGAACATGACTGAGTGGATTTGGCTTCAGAGCCTGACTCAGATCCCAGTTGGATGCTAATTGGCTTGTCTGAACTCTGACATGGTGTGTTTTGCTGCCTGAAGTCAAAAGACAGAACCGCCTTCGAATCATACAAAACCTAGATCAAAAATCAAATATAAATAAGAAATGATGTCTGCGTTCAAAGCTTAATCTGGAAAAATGGATTTATTGCCACGGTGTAGCAGTTTGTTTTTTGATTTGATATTTTGTTTTATTTGTAGATTTAGATTGCCAAAGTGAATACACCAGTACTGATAGCATCTATATTATGACATGACATTTCAGTTCATCAATCATTTGGTTTACACTAGTGTGTGTTGGTGTGCTCTCCACCATAATTGGATTTGGTCCACAGAGATGCTGCTTTTTAACTCTATGAGTTTGATCAGCATGGCCATTAAAAGACATCCCATTACCGTCCCAATCTCTGTAATGTCCTCTGGTACAGTACAGCCCGTCTTCCTAATGAGACTTCCGTCTGTTATAACGCTGGACTGACCGGTACTCCCTGCTGTTATGAGTCTCTGGTGGCACTTACTACTGGGACTGACTTCTTTGAAATGCTAACTGGGATAATACCGCTGTATGAATATTAAAGATCCCATAAAGTGATTTTTTTTTTTTTTTAGTTAAGTAACAGTAGTCATAAAATATTTAAAAGAGTAGACAGTGACCCTAAAGGCTCACAGTTTAGCCACACTGGCTCAAATTCCATCTTTATTGGTTCTTATTGTACATATGTATGGGTAGGTCAACAATGAAGCTCAGACACTTTTCCATGTCTGCCACTGAAACATGAAAATAGGACTCTAAGATCTACTGACATCATACTGAATTAATATTTGCCCTTTCCTCATATAACACGTCTTGAAGCAGTAATTTCCATCAGACCTTTGCCATCCCCAGTAGTCTGAAATCAGGCGCATTAAGCATAAGTTAGTTACCACATATAACTCGACAGCTTAATAGAAACATTTGCACTGGGCTTTTGATATGTCAGTTGGGAGTTCATCTTCATCTGCACTGTAAATGAAATACTACATCCGTGCACTTATCACTCTTGGCAACATCTTCTCCCTGCTATTCTAGGGGGTTTGACGTTACTTCAAGACATGGGTGAACATTCATTCAGGGGTATTTGCACACTGTCAAGGGCAGCTACATAACTCAATCCATATACCTATTCTTTTGTTCTAATCTATATTTAAAATCTTAAACTAGAATTAGTTTTATTCTTTGTTGAGGCGGTGTTCAGATATTTTAATTAAGTGTAAGTAGCAATTCAGCACTATATAAAAGTCATTTAAGTACAATTATATAAGTGTTATTAGAAAAAAAAAAATCAAAAGAAACCATAAGTAGCCATAATTTTTAAAAATGGCCTTTGGAAGAAATAATATATTATTGGATTTCTCATGCATAATATATGAGTAGTTTTAACTGTTTTAAGTGTTGGTTATTGTGGTAGAGTAGAGGAAAATAGAAATAATAA